>NC_072737.1:36748855-36978398 GCF_026930045.1 Uloborus diversus | reverse complement strand
AACCATCTGTTTAGTTGAAAAAGTTTCTCGAACGTGTTGAAATACACGACTAGAGTGTTATTTAAGACGTCAAATTATTTACCCTTTTTATGTGTAAATTTGTGAGGAAGGCAGGCAAGCGCGGTAGTTTTAATCATAGAAAAGTGCCAGAGAAATTCATTCACGCAATGGTATGTACTCACTATTATAATTAACTTCTGTTTTGACGGAGTCTAGCCTCATCTCTTAATAGCTTTTCTTGTCAAAAATGCCCGATAAACTTTCAAGTCAAATTTGAGCTTTGAAGTTTGCAATGTGTTTCCTATAACTTACTTACATCAGCTCTTAGATTTTGGTACAAAAAGGCTGCCATTTAAAAGTCTGTATTTATGCATTTAGGAAAAAAGCGTCTTAGGAGATTGAAAACTAGTTTGGTTGTTCTGCCTTTAAAAAGCTTTGGGATTGTTGTGTATAGCTTGTTTGAGGTTAAAAATGTATTCTTCATTGATAAAGCAAATCTATGAGACAAATCTGACTTGGGGTATTTAATTTTGGTCCGCTTCACTTCTTTGTTGTCTAACGTCACATACTCACTTTACGTCATACTTGACAGAAAAATTAAGTATTAGATTTCAACTCTTGCAATTCGTATTGAAGAATAAGTTTCTTACGTGATCAATAGTTGTTCTTTATGCTTTGATTTTGCTTTTGTTGTTTCTTAACACAAATTGAATCAGAGCGATATTTGTGACATATTTATTTTAATTTTATTTTTGATTGCACTCTTTATAAAGCAAAGTAATTATATTCTTGTACGCATTTTAACGCCTGTGACAAAAAATCGACGCGTCTAGAATGAAATTAAATGGCATTGTTTTATTTTAGGAGCCAAAACAAAAAGGGTAAAAAAAGATTAGACTGGCCTTACTTTTTGAAAAGCATATTTCAAATAGCCTTTTTCAAGTTTCATTTTTAGAGTTCATTCTTTGAAAAACATTGATTAATCCTTTGATTTAGTGGCCAGAAAAACTTGAAGTAAAATTAGACTATGAAAGTTCTTTATAATGGACTTTAAATTTTGAAGATTCTGATTGCTGAGTTAGTAGAAGTTGAGTAAATTCAAATGAACAACAATATTCATGTGCAAAATCATTGGGTGCTTTCTTTAATTTATCAAATATCAAAA
Organism: Uloborus diversus; assembly: GCF_026930045.1. Taxonomy (NCBI): domain Eukaryota; kingdom Metazoa; phylum Arthropoda; class Arachnida; order Araneae; family Uloboridae; genus Uloborus; species Uloborus diversus. The sequence goes on along the minus strand of NC_072737.1, from coordinate 36,977,233 downwards.
GTGACAAGTATTTGAACACAAGTGTTGAGTTTCTTTGTCACCCCCCCCCCCCCGAGCGAAACATTTCGAATTTTTCCAGGGGAGGGGGAGAGGCAAAGGGTTTTTATTGAATACAAATTTTGTTAATGAACAACAGAAACTTTGCCCACTAAAATAAAAACCTATTTTTTTTTTCAAAATCAGGGGCAATAGACCTCCTTTAAACAACAGGCCTGTGTTTTTCCTAATTCAGCGAATATGGGATAGCCACCTTAGAAATTGTCAGGTTTTGTACAGAAATGAATTTTGCCTGGTGCAATCTAGCCCATTTAGATTCTTAAAACTACAAAATACAAAGCAAGCAGTCAAACAATAACCTTTGCTCTTCATACTCCCATTAAATAAATGTATAAACTAGTTTTGTATTATTTAGGGTTAACAATTATAGTAAGCGAATACGGAAACTGCAGTTTCGCATAATTTTGGCTCATCAGTCTGGAACAGTTGCGGATTTAGTATTTATTTGTAAGTAGTTAAATTTCTATTTAAAAGATGGTTCTTTTCTAATATTAATATCATTTTTAGCGGTTTCTGCTTGCTCTGTATGAGTTTCTGTTTGCGTTTTGTTAACCCATTGATTTGAAATTTATGATAATGAACTTGATCTAAATTTGATCTTTTTTACTTTTATTATTTTTCTCTTCTAGGCTCCTTATAATTACATACATATCTGATATTGTTAGTTCTCCAGTTCACTATGCTTTTCCTTCATTTGCAAAGCTCTATATAGTTGCTAAATATTATCTAGTCAAGTATACAGTTAAATAGCAAGGCAGTACAGCAAACTTATAACAACAACAAATTACGATTTGTTATACTTAAAAGGTTTTTCTCGATTCAGTACAATTGAGACAAATGAAATTTGAGTATTTAGGCAGTTGAAGTTTGGAATACATTGTTCGTAGTGTAAATACATTTGTATAATTATATTTGAAATGGTACTTACATATTAACACCTCCACAGTAGAAATTGCACTAATGTACTAATAAAGAGCAATCATTTGACACATTTGTTGTTTGCATGCACACATAGTTATTTTTTTGATTCCTTGTTGCCTTGTTTTGGCAACATGGAAAAACTACAAAATCTAGCTGCGGCAGCGTTAATGTGTCAAGACCATTGAAACTAACTTTTACAAAAACGTAAAGTAATGATTAATGAAGTGGAAGAAGCACATTACTAAACCTTTACAACTTATGAATAATTAAACATAGTTCAAAAAGAACTAAATCAAAATTAATCATTGGACTTGGAAGTTTAAAAATCCTTTAGTAGTTACGGAAAAGACTAAAATACCAGAAAATCACTTGAATAAAATGTAATTTAATGTTATTTTAACTAGCAACACTGAGTTTGTATATGTATAAGGTAAATGCAAGATTCTTTATATATGGTATAACATGTTAACCATGATTATTAGTTATAAAATCATATGTCAATCAAAGAAATTAATTATCCATGTGTGTAGAATAAGATGTAAAATGGAAATGCACTTGCAATTCCCAAAATAGAGAAACAATTTCTGTTTTAATTGGCTTTCATTTCAAATATTATGCAGTAAACTTCCGATTATCTGCAGCCCTTCACATTTTCGAAAAAAAAATTCCCCTTCCCCTCAATGACATCAAACTTTTAGAGATCACAGCAACCTGACTAGTTCAAACCTGGTTTTTAGACCTACACTAAGGTGCGTAAATGGGCAACCAAGATATTTTTTGAAAAAATCCCCTGCCTTAATGCATTTTTGGTGTAACCTAGCTTGATCTGTCGCAGTTAATCTGCTTGCACGATTTGCTTACATATGTGTGTAATCCAGGGTTGGCAGGTTTCTGCCAAGGCGGTAAAAACCACTGGTAGAAACCGGTTAAAACCGGCATGGCAAAAACCCCTTTCTGCCACATTTATGGCAGAAACTGGCAGAAACTCAAAAAATGACATAAATGCAATTCCTGACATACAATAGAAAATGTATAAGAAAAATAATTAAATATTAACCCAAATACAATTTATTTACAACACTATCACCATTCAAAATCAAATTTTACATTGTTTTCACACTGCAGCAGCCTGTAACAAAATACAAGTTTTGACGCTGTTTCTAACCTAAACAATTTCTTAATTTGTTGTGCACAAAGGAGAAATTTGAGAAGATTCTTTCAATCCCATCAAAACATCGATGTTAGAAATTAAAACATTGATCTTTTTATCAATGTATAACATACATTTTTGAATATACTACACTAATTTAAGCAATACAAAAGAATACGTATCCGACGAATATATTGAAAATACTGAACCTCAAATCATAAATATAATTTAATAAGAATAATTTCGCAACAGCTTGGTATTATAGTTGGGCAAAAATTGATAATAAGACAAGCACCGGTTAATACAACCTAGTTATAGTAATAAGGAAATATTTTCAAACTGAATTAAACTAAAAATAAATTTACATCAAAAAAGAATCTAAGAAAAAATGCATCATGCACTTACCGTCAGTTGAATGATGAGAAAAAGTTGTGTAAATTATTTTAAAAATACAAAATTAACTCTAACAATAATTTTTAAGAGTAAGAAATATGTGTTGTACTGTTAGTTAATAATTAAACACAAATTTAAGGTAATAGACGGACGACTTGTTGGAGGAAATTGATAAGTAAGCCCGAATATTGGTGTTGACAGTTTGGAGAAAAAGAAGTTTCCTTACTTTGTCCCCCCAGAAGGGCATTTCTCTTTTCGCAGACTATCCCACCAGTCTGAGAAACATCTCTTTCGATGGAACAGAAGTTTCCATCACTATCGAATGCGTATAGGATTTTCCTTTAGTTTAAGAACTGGAGCCTTGAAATAGATTGCAAGTTCTGGCACCAGACTACCAGTGTCAGGTTCTTCCAATAGCTTTGATCGCTTTTTTACTCTCTAGTTAATCTTTTACTATCTTGTAGTCATCTTCAAAAAAATCATCCTCTACGCAGAAAAATTGTTCTTATAAAACGGGTGCAAAAAATTATTTTTTTTTGGCAACTCCATTAGTAAACTTAATTACCTAGCAAGAAGATTGGAGCAAAATTTTATGATAATTTTCAATTAAAATGCAAAAACATCAGCATCGGAAAAACATTGAAACCAAAACATCGATAGTCCAAAAACATTGAAAGTAAAACATCGATGTTAAAAACATCGATGTTTTAACAAAAAAATCGATGTTTCCAAAACATCGACATCCATGTTGCACCCCTAGTTTCAACCAATGAAACTCTTTACATTTATGAGTCAGTGAATCTAACCAATTATATTGTTTCTTACATACAGCAAAGTTGAAGACTGTGTTAGTACTTATATAATTGGATTATTAGCTTTCCATAGAAATCAAAATTGGGGGGGGGGGGGGAGAGAGCTCTTTGGTTCTTTGCGAATAGCTTTATTCAGTTATATTAAGTGTAAAATGACAAGTTTCTGAATTTTAGAATTTAATGAAATAAAAAAAAAATCTGTATTTATTTAAATATTTGATATATCACACTTTATATTAAATGCAAACAAAATAATTATAAACAAACTGAAAAATTTGTTACTTACAACATTACAAGGCTAAAATTTCTAACACATAGCAATTTCAACTACAATAAATTTTACTTTGCTTTAGAAATGTCAGTCTTGTTATTTAACATATTTTTACACTAATTATTAAATAACTATTATATTAAGTTTTTGCAATGACGAAATGAGTTATATATTTTATTTTACTTAATTGCCTGTCATTAAGTAATTACTAGAGCTATTAAAAACGTTTTCTAGTTTTTGCCAGTTTCTACCAGTTTCTGCCGGTTTTTACCGGTTATAACCAGTTTCTGCCACCGGCAGGGCAAAAACCAGTTTCTGCCGGCAAAAAGCCAACCCTGGTGTAATCAGTTTGCAATAATGAACAATCTTTTTTTTAGCTTTAACATGCATTTTTTTAAACTCTGTTATCGTTTTTGCTATAGTTTACATGTGTGCGAGTGTTATTGATCTTTATATGCTATTGCATGCACAAGCGTAGCTTTTAATCAATTAGCAGATTATCCGCAAATTTGTTTATCCGTGGTTAGAGTGCTACCCAATTTCATGGATAATCAGAGTCGACTGTAGGTTACAAATTTTAGTCGAGTACAGAGTGGAAGCCGCTAAATTGGACCACCGGTTAATCGGATCAATGGATTATTAGGACCAAAGTGATCCATTCCCATTGAACCGGAATTAACTGTATTCGATATTCAACCAAATATTTGGTTCGAATTTTGACCCAATATTCAGTAACAGAAAATATCCAACATTGTTTAGCACAAATAAACAAATTACAGTTACAAGTGTTTCGTTGTTTCAAGGAACATGTTCAAAAGTGTGAGCTCCTAGATGTAAAGACACCCAGTAAAAGCCTTCTACTGGGTTATATCTCAAAGCTCACACATTTGAATTGAAAAAGGAATTCCTTGAAACCTCGAAACACGTGTATTCTGTAATCTGTTTTTGTGCTAAACAATGTTGGATATTTTTTGTTATTCCTCGGCACAAAGGTATTTATTGCCCGATGTTCAATGTTTGGTTTTAAGCAAAATATGGTATTCAGTGCATCTGTAGTATTATTTCACTTCAGAAATACCGGTATCATGAATCTGCGAAAGAGATCAGAAAGGGTATACCATATTGCTTTAACAATGAATTCGAAACCTACTTTTCAGTCCAGAGTCCCCCGTACCTACCACTATTTGTGGCTTAACCAGTTGGATGGGACCTTGAAGACGGCTCTGACTTTTTGAACCAGACCAGAAACCGAGCAATCCCTGATCCAGCACCCCAGAGGTATCGTTTCACTTGGAGGACTTTTTGACTACGAACATATTTAACGTCCCCCAGTCACCATTAATGAAGACGGTGGATCTTCGACCAGCGAAGATGGAACCCGGTACCCTCCGGTCATAAGTCCGTCTTACCGATCAGGCTGCCACAGTCCTTTACGAAAGCTACTGCAACTTTATCATTTCTTCAAGTTTAGAAGTTTTAATATGCCACAATGTTTGAAAGCTTTAAAATTTGTGCTTTAGGAGCTGAAATGTTTCTGATAAATATGTTGAAACTGATTAAGTATAAATAGTTTTACTTCATGATTTCAACATGAGTAGTACAGAAGTTCTTTTTATTTAATTTTCAATTGACATTTTCCATGAGCACTAAAAGAGTTTTTTCTAGACATATTATAGCCAAAAAAAAAAAAATCAGCTGAAAAATACATCCCTAAAGCCTGGAATATGTGCACCAGAAAACCATTAAAATATGTGTAATACTAATGACCTCTATTTAACAGTAAGTTAGAGCCCCTATGCCAGGGCTAAGGCAGAATTACATGAAAAATATGAGACAGCCTGATTATCACATCCAGAGATTACAGTTTCATTCATTTTAGAACTCATCAGTCTGGATTAGTGAATAACCAAGCTGGAGTCAAATGTCATCTCATTTAAACTGAGAGTGCTAATAAACTGGTAGTTAAATTAAATTAATCTCCCTAGCTACCTAATAATCAGCGATGTGATAACCAAGCTGTCTGGTATATTACATGTAATGACCTCTTGTTTAACTTATTTTGCTCTGTTTCTCTGAAAGCATTTATAAAGTGATTTCTGTTTTTTTGCTATGTTATATTTTTTTGAAGATAAAAGGTTATATTTTTTTTATTTAAAAGTAAAAACTCATTTTAATCTTCTAACATAATGTTGCATTCATTTTTCAAGAGTAGTGTCCTTTTTATAGTGTTTTATGTTTATTTCTTCTAGAGAGTTAAAAATTCCAAAAATTCTTCAGGGAGTCAAAAGAAATCTGCTTTTACCGAGCATGCTTCAGAGGTAAGCTATTAAAATTCCGTTATTTGGAATGTTAAATGTATGTAAGGATTTTATTTGTTTATGTTAGCATTTTTATTTGTATGACTCTTAAAATTCAGTTTTTAATTTTATTTATTTATTTTTTTTGGGGGGGGGGAGGCGAGAACCAAAAAGACTTTTTTTTTTTTGGTTTCTTCAGAAATTGTCTTTAAATTTAGTTGATTGATAGAATTGTCTTATTTAAAATTTTCAATTAATTTTCACCATCAATAGTGCAGTTAGTATAAATATTTCTGGAAATTTGTTGTGCTTTGCCAAAAAATGCATACAAAGTGGAAGGTTTAAGTCCTTTTGCATCTTTTAAATATTAAAACTGTTGGGAAAGTTGGATCACACTTATGCTACAAGCTAGCTTAAATCTGCTTCTACTCCTTTTGTTTTAACTGTTTATTCTTTTAATCTTGATTTTAATAATTAAATTATGGCGCTTCCTTTTTCGTTGGAAAAAAATTATCAAATGAGCTCTAAATTGTTCAATTATTTCTCTAGAATATTTTTTTTCCCTCATACATAACCAGAACAATTTTTTCTTTTCTTTTAAATGTATTTGTGTCTGTGGTGGGGGGTTGCATATAGGGGCATTTGAAATACACTTCAGTTGAAGCTAATTAATGTTTAAATTATTCTATATCCTTTGATTTAATAGGAAAATTATGCTGAAGAGTAAAAATAGAAGTGATATAAGAGCTGTATTTTTTGAGCCCTAAACTTTCTTACTCTTTTTTTTCAACTCCAATTTTGCACTACTACTCCTACTTGTTTCTTTAAGTGTTCTTATTTGTATAATATAAAGATGGATGACTATCAGTTCATAATATAAGGAAATTAAGGAAAATGATTAATGCTGTTTGAATAGATCTGAAAAGAAGACATTATTTATGTATTTATGTTACATTAAATTTTGCCTGAATATAGGGTAAAATGGAACACATGTTTACAATTTTGTAATTGGGAATTCATTAATGGAATAATGTTGAACTCTGCTGTTAGTTTAAATATTTTAAAGGACAATTGTAAACTATTAGCCGAAAATTTTGGTTTTTGGATAAGTTTAAACTTTGTTTTTTCATCAAGATAACGATAAGAAGCACATGGGTTTCTACTTAGTGCCTGAAAAATTGTTCACAAGATTTGAAAATACCTCCTCAATTGCCAGATACCCAGCACAACACATTTGGACATATCTGGAGGTTAGATTACAAAAATTTAACATTGAAAGCTTAAGCTAACTAAAAACAGTAAAAGTGTTGTTAAACACTTGCTCAGAAATAGCAAAAAAAAAAAAAAATCTCGTGAAATGTATTCCCAGACATTTAAAAGCTCTTGTTGATGTTGAATAATATTCTACTAAATATTAACTTAATGAAAATATTATTTATTAATGTTTTTTTTTTTTTTTTTTGTTAATGTACTAAGACTTTAGTGAGAGAGTTTCTGGTACTTTTTTTAAAATTAATTTCTTAAAAATCAAGTTTTATTATAATATTGATTTTTTCCTGAATTTTTGTTAAAAATAAGTCTTAAATCTTAGAATTAAATACTCAATTTCAATTAGGAAAAAAAATCTAAAGTTCTCGCAAATTAGGATAATTCGGTAGAAAGTTCGCGAAGAATGTTGAATTCGATAAATTCATCTGCCAGGAGCTTGAGATTTACTTTGAACTTAAAGAAATCTGCGGAATTTGTGTAATATCATATCTTGAGATGGAAGATATTTGTAGAAAATCTGTAGATTTTCTGCAGAAATGTCATATTTTAAATCTGAAAAGAATTTTCCAGCATTTTTGGTTCCCCTTTTCCGAAAATTTTCCTAATCATTCTTCATCCACTGCAATTTCCTCCATAAATGTATGTTTTGGAAACATGCCAGCATTGGAATATGTTTATCGTCAAAAATTGCGTGTCTTGGTTGAGATTTCAATCCTTTTGTATCCTGAAAATATTTCAGTTATGCTTAGAGAGCTTTGAAGTGTTTATTACATGCTACCCGAACTTGACTCATTTTATTTAGCAATTTTTTAACATTATTTTAACTGCTTCTTTATGCCGAACCAGAACATCACACAAAAAAAGAAATGATTTGACACCTAGGTTCGGAATTTTAGAAAATTTTGTAATAAATAATAATAAAAAAAGAAAAAATGACCTGTATGGGAAAATGTTGAATTAGGGGATATGTGGAAAAAGTCACATAGGTTGTTTGTGCATACAATGCTTGAAGTACTTGTAGAACAATTTTGGTCAAATAATTTAAGTTGCAGAATATCGTCAAGTGTTCTGCTTTGGGGGTTATAAGTATTGTTATGTTCATTGTTTTGTAAATCAATGTTTTTTAACTATCCTTTTTATTTTTAAACAGTGTCCTTTGTGTCTTGATGCTTTAGAATTGGATGATGCTAATTTCTTCCCATGCCCATGTGGTTATCAGGTGAGGCCTTAGTTATATATTTTATTGTGTACAAAACTTTTCTCACAACACATAAAAGGGTCATCTCACAGTAATTGGCTCCACAAGTTAAATAAAATAATAATAATAATAAATAAACTATAAGTGTAATGTATCATTGTAAAGCTTGAAATCTCTTTTATTAAAGTTAACAAACAGAAAAAATATATTTTGAATGGAATAAAAATTAGAGAATTATATTTGTACTCGTATGAAATAATTTGTTATGTATGGGACATTAAATGTTTAAACAAAAAATAACTCAAAAAATATTTTATTTCAATTCAAAGTGCCTATATTTTACTAAACCTCTATAATAGTATCATTAAGAGAAATAATACGAAAAATATTAAAATAATATTTAGTAATAAATTTTCAATGTTATTTTTCTTTTTGTCCCTTACATAACAATTTTAAGCTTATTTTTAATTTTTTTACCAATAATACTGATGACAACACAACAGTGTTTTGTTTTCCCTTCAACTATTGAGCTAACTTCTTAATTTATTCAATTACAATATTCTAACTGTTTATTTAGAACCAAGAGATGAAAATTTAAATTGTGTTAAGTATGCATTCTTGCCAACTCTACTGTATTTAACGGGAGACTCCAGTTTTTTGCTTCCATCTCCCGATTTCCCGTTTTTTACTATTTTCTCCCGTTTTTCAGTTTTTTCACTCAATCATCAAAAAGTTTCACTTTTCCTCAATAGATGGCGCCCTTTTCTAGTCTACTAATGTCATGGAATGAGACTTTTTCCAACTAATACCTCATTTAGTAAAAAATAATTTTTTGGAAGCCTTCTACATTGCATGTTCAACAAAGCTGGTGCTTTGCCGAAAATTGCAGCAGATTTCAAACTTTTTGCATTTTAAAAATACTTCAATTATTTTGAAAGTTTGAAGTTAGTTTAACATGTGCTACCGTATATCTACTCATTTTATACTTTATTTTCATGAAATATTGATTTTTTTTTTTTCGGATTTTAGTAATTAAATTTTTGTAGTACTTTTTTGGTAGAGACTAGGGAATGTACAAAAGCAATTCATTCCTTATAATTTGGTTTTTCCTTTGCTGTATGTTTTTCTTGCTGCTACCAATTAGCTTACATCTGCAAAAAACCCCATTTAGTATCCATGTTATTTAAAAGCATAATATAATAATTCTATTGTAAAGATATGTCGCTGGTGAATCAGCTATATACCTCTAGTGGAATCTCCTGTTTTTTTTTCTTCGAAGGTTGGCAAGTAATGCGTACGGAACAAAGCCGTTACTTACGGGACAAAAGACAGAATTTTAATTTCAAATTCGGGAAAATATAATTTTGAGATACATTTTGGGATATGGCCGCACCAGCTACAAAAATATGTACAAATGAACAGAAGTGGTTAGCCAGACTAGAGCTATGATTAATTGGAATATAGCATGCTTGAAAAATTGAAAAATAATCTTAAATCAGTTAATTGTCTTCAAAAGTTAGATATGTGTCTGTGATTATTTATTATGGAATAGGTATTTAAATACCTATTGATTAATATTTTTAATTTTAATATAAAGTATATAAGAATAATTATAATTTGGGAATGTTAACAATGGCTCCTACTTCAAAAAAGAGAGCTAGAAAACAGACTGAAAAGAAAAAATGATGTAGATAACTTTTTGTCTATTAAAATCAAAGAAAGGGAAAGAATTAACAAAATACAGAGGGAAGAAAAAGTCTGCTATGACTATAAAAATGGAATTATACCAACAAAGGAAATATGAAACTAAAAGAATAAGAGCACAAAGAGCTATGAAAAAAGAAATTGAATTAAACAATAGATGTCAAAATATGACCATACATGAAGAAAAACCTTCAAATTCTATGATGATGACACCACAAGTTTTAGGTTAAGTTATAAAGGGACCCTAAAATTTAGTCATATTCATTTTAGGTCTGATGGCTGTGGAGCTCAATTCAAAAATAGATATAATATGCAAAATTTAATGCTCCACATGCTTATTGTAGTGTTTGACTGGAACGTTTTTTGGAGCTGCACATGGAATAGGTGCAGTGGACAGTTTAAGGGCAGTGGTAAATAGAAACATTTGACTAGATATTTTACAGAAGTAATATATAATAAATAAAACAATATAATTTTCTGAAGCTGTCAAAAAAGAAACGCACAATATAAATATTAAGGATTGATTTACGTGAAACGTGTGAAATGGCCACCTCAGTATCAGGAGGAATACACATGATTCATTTTGCCCATCCAATAAACTTGGATACTCTTGGCATTTGGATGAATTCTTCTTTTTCCAACAAAAAAAAATCCTGATGAAGAGATCAAAATTTTGTGTCCTATTGAGTCTATACCAGTTGCACAAAGCTTTTCTGTGTTAATTGAAAAGTCAGACTGGGTGTCATTCTTGTGTGATGATGATTGGTGGCCAGGAGTGCTAGAGGATATAGACAATCATTATTTTGTATTTATCCTTCTTGAAACCTGTAGGAGATAAATTTTTCTGGCCGTATGTTCCAGAAAAAGATAGAACCCTTAAAAAAAATATCTTGGCTAAACTCAGCGAATCACCTAGTCCAATTAATAGCCGTGGACATTTTTCACTACCTACAGAAGTCAAAAAAATTAAAAACATTATTAATGTCTTAGGACTAATATAAAAACTTGTTTTAGATCTACACTAATTTATATTTTCTAAATGTTCTGGTTTATTTTTAAATGTTTCATCTTTTTCAAATGTAGACTAGAATTTATTAATTTAAATGGAATAGCAATTAAAATATTAAAAAATATATATATTTATTTTTTTTTACACTAGTTAAATAGTAAATTTATTAAACTCACATGATTTATGCTCATTTTAGATTAAAATTCTTCATGGATTTGAGATCTCAATTCATATGTCCTGTATGTAACAAACAGCCTTATCCCGTATCAAACAAAAATAATTAGCTTTTTTTAATTAATGAGACATTTGTCTGAAATAACTAAAGAGGTAATTGTTAGTTAGGTATATTTCTGTTTTTACTCCATATATTTATTTGTAAAAATATTTGATAAATTCAGGGCAAAATCCAATTGACTAAAGGTACTTTAACAAAATTTTATTATTTTTTTAAAAAATAATAAACAGCTTAAATAAAAAGAAGAAATTCAGTTGAAGTTGTATATAATGCATAAAAAGTACTATTTACATTTTGGTTTGTTTCCCAATGCTAAGAATTAATATTCTAGTCTAGATCTTTAGACAATGATGGTTGTGTGTTATAATTTAGCCAAGAAAGATTTAGGGCCAGGAATGTGCCAATCGCTGATCCTGCGTTGAGCTGCTACAAAAGGCCGCTAAATGTACTTTTCTGCGCCAAATCAAACAAACTTACTCCCTAAATTTTGGTTATGCATTTAATATTGCAGTCGCTTCATTATATTTGGCAGTGTTTTCAGATTAGCATAAAGTTTATCAATTTGGAGCTATTTTTTACAATTTTTTCAGTTAATCCCATTTTTTTACACATTTCAAAATGCGATTGCATCTTCTTTTGCAAAAAACAATCCTTTTAATTTACTATGTGATTCGACCACTTTGACAGCAATGATTTTGTATTGACTATTACTTTCAACCATTATTATATTTTATTTTCGGTAATAGGGGACTTGTAAAGTAGTCTTTTTTGCCACTCCCGCTGGAAAATGTCAATCCAGTTGCATCCACATTGATTTAAGCCAATATCATCTGTAACGAGCTGATGTATGTATGCATCACGTGACTTCCTTTTACACCAATTTAAAGTTATTTCCCCATTATTGGCAATTTTAACGTTATTCAATAGTTAACTCTCTAAATATCATCAACAATGGCCAAATGGAAACCAGATTTTAAAATTAAAAAAAAAAATCGCCAAGTTGGCGACCAAAAGCTTGGCGATATATTGCCAATTGTTTGCATAAATTATAACACCACTTGAGTTTGCATTAAAATTAACTTTGATTTTCCCCAAAAAAGGTGTAAGACCCCCTTTGGAACATCTGAATGCAACCAAAAAGGGAGGTGCACAACTAGACCCCAATAGGGGTCTACGTGCCAAATTTCAACTTTCTAGGACGTACCGTTCTAGAGTTATGCGACATACGTACGAACGTCACGACAAAAGTTGTTGTAATCAACTCGGGGAATGTCAAAATGGATATTTTGGGTGTCTATAGGTTCTTAGGCGCCTATCCGCTTGTGGTCAGTTTGAAAAAAAAAACTCTACATTAATTCGGGAGTGAGCAAAATGGAAATTAAGGCCGAATTTTGAGTGAAATTTTTTTGTGAATACAATACCTCCTTTTTTGTAAAAGAGAATAAAAATTAATATTTTTTACAAGTCTTTATCTTGGGTTTTGAAAAGATTTTAGAAAGTAAAATTAATCTGTAATTTTGATTGAAGATATTTAAGATAGCAATAAAAGGCAAAAATCTGGGGATTCTAATGCTATGATAATGAAAATATCATAGCAAATTCCTTAAATTCAGGCATGTGTGCGATATTTTTAGTCTTGCTTAAAATTTCGGTTCAATGTGCCCCTATTATCAAATAAATAAAATGTAATTTTGTTGTGTTCTTTTTTTTAAACTTTTTTTCATTATTTTGTTTCCACAATTTTCATATTTTTTATCAAGTGTGCTTCAAAATTTTTTCCTTTTCTTATGACATTTCTCAAAATTAATTTTTTTATTGTAATGTCATTATTTGTTTACTATGAAACAGTTAAAAAATAAAAAATTATAGTGCCGTTTCTTGATCTTCAGATTTGTTAATCAAGTAGTTCAGTATAACATATATACCTATGTATAAGAAAAAATAAGTTAATAACTCACACATACCAATAAAAAAAATTTATAGATTAACTAATAGCTCTTTAAAACTGACTTGTAATTTGTTGAGGCAAAGTTTTTTTAATCATTCTTTTTTTTTTTTATTTTTATTATATGAAATTAATTAATGTGTTTTTAAAGCTTTTTTGACTATATTTTTGAGCATTCTGCACAAGTATCTTACCTATAGTTTATATAACTACATAAAGTAAACAAATTTTAAGAAGTGAAGCACTTAACTTAAATGTACCGTATAGCAGTAATGTATTAAGAAGTAAAATAAGCACATAAACTAAATTTAAATCAGAAAAAATAAGAAAAAGTGGGACAGGACAGGACTTGTCAAATAAAATAATCAAAATTGAGATAAAGATAGCTTCCATTATTACTTGGAATTATGGTTTTTTGCACCTTTAATCTCCTATTTTATGTTGCACACATGTTTCTATGTGTGAAATATCCTAGTTGTTCCTAAATGACTCAAAATTTAAGTTTTTACTGATGCAATCTGCTCCAAATTTACAATTTTACTGCTCTAAGCTGTCGAATTTCACGATTTTCCTTTTTCCAAAGCGAGTTTTAGTCCGCACATCCCTGCCTTTTGTTAAAAATCTTAAAATAATTTTACTACATGACTTTCTGTGTAAAAGATCTTTTAAAGTGTTGGCTATTGAATAATATATTAAAGATTGACCACATGCACATTTTCTGTGTGGTTTTAGATAACTATCAACTTTTTGTACTATGTCTGTAATTTCTTGACTAAATTTTTAAACTTCATTTAATGTTTTAGATCTGTCGTTTCTGCTGGCATAGAATAAGGACCAATGAAAATGGGCTTTGTCCTCAGTGTCGCAAAGTAAGCAGAAGACTTAAAACATTTTAAAACAAAATTTGAACTATTGATTCTTGTTTTTGTATTGTTTTAGTAATACTACTCGCCAAGGTGACTTGCGCAAACAGCCTTCGACGGGTTGGTATACAACTTTGCAAGATATCTATAATTTACTATAGTGCATGAAATGTTACAATATGGGATGGGAAATTTCAACAAATTCAACTCGGCATTTGATAGTATCTTCCAAACTCTAACCTTAGAACTATTAGATTTGCACAATTAGCCATGTACAATGTTTCAGGCATCTTTTGAAAAATAAAAAGGGAAAACTGATATTATAACTGATCAACAGAGTGCAGTGTAAGGTCTTATACAATTCATTTTGAAGTTGAATGTACTAAAAAGTAATGTTGTACCAAATATTCAGTTACCATTCAGTATACTGTAGATTCGGTTTGCCTGAAAACTTAAATATTCTGCAACCAAACAGTAAACAAATTCAAATAGTAAACAACTCTTCAAAAAAAAAAAAACTTTCATATATTTTTATACAATGAATGAAAGATACTCATCTAGTACTATTATCGCATTCAAAGCAGCTTTAGTGCAAGAGAAAACACTGGTTTTAAATTTATCGGTTATTATCAGTTGATCGGTTACTGAAGATACGTAGCGAAGTAGCAGAAAATCATATGAATGAGAATCATAATTTGTAAAAATATTGTGAGCAACTTGGGTCTGTATTAACAGTGCTCGATTTCTAAAAATTGAGATACCGGAACTCTGTTAAGGGCGGACACACCGGGGGGTCTGAGGGGTATCCATACCCCCCCCCCCCCAGCTAAAGGGGGGTCCGGGGGCTCTCGGAAAATTTTCAAAATTTCAGTTTAAAATTACGCATTTTTAGGCTGTTTTTACTTCTCAATCAACAATAGTTTAGTGTTCAAAAAGTAAGGCTTGAAACAAATATTTTGACTAATCAAGTAAGAAGAAATTTCAGTCAGCAACATCAACACTTTAACACAGTCAATCAACAAGTCAAACTGCCAACCACGTAAGAAAGGGAGTATTCGGTTAAAAAGAAAGAAATATTTTATTGAACTCAAACTTTTTAATAAACATAATGAAAAGCAGTAAAACAATACAACATAACTGTTTCAAAAATTGTTCTTAAAATATACTCCAAAACTTCATCATGTTTTCTTCGTATTTGCCTTCTCTTGATCTTTCCTTACTCTTGACAGCTAGCGCCGAGTGGTGTCCAGAAACCAGCCAAGAGTTAACATACTTCTCTGGATCAAACAGTCTAAGAGGAGGTCCATTTATTTTCAAAAACATCAGGCCAGAAACCGTTCTTATGTTGAGTGAAGATCGCAGCGGTGTAATTATTAAGTTCATCTGAGAGAATCCTCTTTCACATTCACTTGATGAAATGGCAACCGAGTCAATTGATTGTTTTACAGGATTGAGGCTTTCTGGTAACTCTCTGGAGTAGATATATTCGCGTAAACCTGTAATTAACTGTCTTTCGTTAAGTTTGAACCTGGAAGCAAGTTTCCTCATTTCATTTTCCCCAAAAGTTATTGGGAGTTTCGTCGGCCAGGTTTTGGTATCCATAACTTCAAGAGTTGTAGCTAACTCAACATCTTTGTCATCAAGTAGTCTCGTTTCATAAGAAGTTTTAAGGGCCTCGTAAAATATTTTGGGGTTCAACGGCTGATTGTCTGATCTCCCTTCTTTTGTGTGGAGAGGAACTCCGAAAAAAGACAAGTTGTTTACTGCTTCTTGAGCCATTGTTGAGTAGGACCCTGGAACTGTTTTTCTTTCTTCAAATAAACCAACTGTGATTAGCAATTTTCTGTTCGCATAGTTCAAATCTGCATTACGATGTTGTAAAGCTTCACTTAGTTCTGAAAGTTCTTGCAAAGCATCTGCCATCAATCCCAGGTCTAGAATGAAATTAGTTTCTGTGATTTTGTTAAGAAGTCCGGAAAAAGTACTTTTATCTTTGCTGTCTCTAGATGGGTCATTTGAAGCTTCTTTAAAGTGTTCGACTAATGCTTCATATGACGTCCAAACAGCTGACACAGATCTAAAACTAGATGCCACCCAACGGGTGCTCAAGACTCTTCCAATTTTTAACATTTCTGTATCCAAAAGAGTTGCACAGCTTCGAAGTTCCCTGCTGTTCTTTGGTGAAGCATGATAGACAACATAGAGTTTGTCAATAAAAGATTTAAACCTATTAACTTCTGAAACAGATTTAATAACGTCTGACACTGACAGCTCAAGTCTATGGTTTGCACTGTGCCAAACAATAACAGAAGGAAATTTCTCACGAAATAATGTTGCAACGCCTTTGTGCTTACCGATCATAGTAGCAGCACCATCACAAGTTAAGCTTGTTAAATTATTACTTAAAAATACGTCAGATAGTCCATTAGACCGAAGACAGTTCATCAAAGAGTCAAAAACAGCTCTAGCAGTAACGCCATCTAGTTCTATTAGATCCAAAAAGACGTTAGTGGAGCCACTCATACCGGTTTTAGGCAAAGAACACCGAACGTATACTATTAAACTTGACTTATTACTTAAGGACGTGGATTCATCAATTATCAAACCAAGTTTTGTATCATTCTTAATGATTTCATCTACAAAGGTTTTCTTCATTTCCTTACTGATATGCAAAGCAATTTTAGCACAGGCTTTGTCTGAGTGTAAAATGCGACCCATGTTAATCCCATTTAATTCTTGCAAATCAACTTCCGTTTCAAAATTGTTAAAAGACTGATTTTCTTTAACAACCTTGTACGCCGTTCGTAAAATTTTCCCCGTTATTTCTTTTTCATGAGAGTTCTGTCTCAAAATAGTTTTCTCCAGTTTTCCGTCTTTACTTTCGATTAGGATTTCAGCAGCTGCCTTATGACCAGCACTCTCTTTGTGGTCAAAAATCTTTTTCCTTAAAGACGTTTGCTTTTTCTGTTTAGTGTCACCATAACTGTCTATTTCAACATTTGCCCATTCTTTTGAAATTTTCATACCTGTTTTTTTCTTAACAGATAAGATCCCTACTTCTTTACAAGTACTGCATCCTAACTTTCCATTTTTAATTAACAACCAGTCATATTTTTCGCAAAAATCAGTTTTTTGAAAATTAGTCCAACAATCTGGCAAGGCATTGTCGTTACACTCAACCTTTTGTCCTTGTTCTTTAGAGTGATGTTCGTCAGAATCTGAACTGGTTACCTTTTCAGTGCTAGTTGACAGTTGTAAGGTCGTTGAAGATGGTTGCGTGAGGTTGTCTTCACAATCAATGGTTCGCTTAAGTCTCTTAGTATCACCCGAGGGTAAAAAAAAATCGGTTAACTTTTTGTTCATCTTATTTCACAACAATCACACTCGCATACATTGATAAACTTCAACACAACTAACCTAAGTAACGTAACAGAGATAAATAAAAGACGACCGTGTGTGCAAGTGGGTAGCGCGTAGTAGAGTACAGTACAGGACAACACGGACTCCTGACTACGGGACTACGACTGAGCAACTGAGCATCTAGTGATGAACGAAATGGGGAATAGACGCCAGACGGACGAGTCTATCTCTAACCTGGAGGGGAGGAAGCTATACTGCACGTGCGCCGCGGCGGATGAGTCTACTCACTGACAAAGAATTTTAACTGTTTTCAAATAATTTAGTTTTTTTACAGAGAGAGGTTCCGGAACGCCGTTCCGCCTGAAATCGAGCACTGTGTATTAATGCAATTATAACATATTACCATGATTCATCAGTTATCAAATCATGTACAGTCAAACCCCGTTTTGTTGTTGAAATTGTTGTGACACAAAGATTTACAAAAACTAAAGACGTACCGAGTACTCGGTAACTACTCGGTACTCGGCCTACTCTGCCAACTTGCCGAGTACTCGGTACTCGGCCAATACCGAGTAGTTGTAAAAAATTGAATATTGTCCAAAACAGATATTAAAATTTATAAAAAAGTGCAATCACATACAATATTCTGCAATTATTTACAAGCCAAATTTAAATTTTGAGAATAATGAAGTTTGTAATGCTTCAATGGAATAAATCTTTATTTTAATGTCCCCAAAGTTAAAAACTTATTTATTAAAGATTGTGCAAAAGAGTAAGTATAGAAAATATGGAATTTTTATATTAAAAATGGATTTTTGCTACAAACAAAAATTAGTTATAAGAAATATAAAAATACCTTTGCTTAAAAAATAAAAGGAAATAAAACAATGTTAAAAGCACAGTGCAGTTACGTGTTTTGGCATTGCAAGTAATTCCTTTCTCAATGCACAAAATATGAGCTAAGATATCCGACAAAAATCGGATTTATTTGTTGAATGTCTTTACATTCTTTAGCTCACATTTTATGCACTGAAAAAGACATTCCTTGTAACGCAGTAATTTTTTTCAATTTTCTGACGATTATGCCGATAATTATTAACAATATAACACCTTGTACACATGTTTAAGTACCATTCTAAGTTTTTTTGCTTTAATAAATTCTTTTATGTGCCATGTTTAGACTTTTGATGCTTTCATTTTGATTAATACAATCTCTTTGCATCCGATATGAGAATCGAATTTTTTTTTTTTAAATGCTGATTAGGCTTTTTTGGAGGGCAAATAAATGAAATTTCTTTTTATTCTTATAAAAATCACGTAGTTAAATTTTCAAGCCAAATTCTGTGTCCTTTATGAGAGTCTAAAAGTTAAAATGTAAATCGCTGGTTTAATTTGATTTTTGCTTCAATTACGTCGATTGTTATTAATAATGCGTTTATTGTAGAGCTCCAAAATGCAATTCTAAAATAATTTACTTAAATTCTTTTATGTGTCGTTCTTTATACTTTTATCGTGTTCACTTTGAAAAACGCAATCTCTTTGCATCTGCCACGGGTATAAGATTTTTTGCATTTATGATGCTTACTATGCTTTGCAAAGAGGCAAAAAAAATTAAGTTCATTTATATTTTTATTAAAATCATTAAATTGAAAAGTTTTTAACAAAATTCATGCTCTTTAATAGTGTCGAAAGTCAGTTAAGTACGAAATCGCTGGCTGAAATGTATTTTTGTTTCAACTTTTTAAAGTGTTGTAATACATACATAACATCAGTAGTAAGCAGGGTTTGTAATTTTTGCATTAAAAAAATCTTTTTTATTTAAATCATTTTTTCAAAATTTTATTTTAAATTTGTAGATATTATTTACTTAACATGAATAAACATAACATATTTCATACAATAGATGAAAGAGCAACTTAATAGTTAAACAGTGGTACCACTATTTCCTAGAATTGTAATTTTCATACTTTTTAGATGAAAAACTCTTAAAATTTAAAATTTGTCAGTTTTCTATGTTTATCAGCACAGAGTCGCACAAAAGTTTTGAGATGGTCTATAAAATTTTGATCTGTTTTGAAGATTAAAATATTTTGTACATTTTTTTTCAAAAGGATCCATAATATTTAACTGAATTTTCTGTATTTCAATCTTTTATGAGTAACCTTATGTTACTCATATGTTACTTATTTATGCCAAAATCAAACACAAGCTTCGCCGAAAATTGTTTGTTGTGTTTGAAATTAGTTGTTTTGTATCCTGTAAATATTTCAATTATTTTGATAGTTGAAAGTTATTTTGACCTCTACTACTTTCTGTTGGCTTATTATAGTTCTTATTTTAGCAATTATTTTATTTTTTAAAGTCTTTTTTTTTTTTTTTTTGGTTTTGAAATTGTTAGTACCTGTTTCGTTTTCGGGAAAATACTAATTTTCACTCATTATCACTTATTTTTTTATTAATTTTGAAAATAAAACATATTTCAACAGTTACCCCCCCCCCCCTCCCATATTTGAATTAGATTCGGAGACAGCTCACGTCTAAGAAGCAGTAAATGCATATTTTACTATAAATTTAGTATGTTTCTGTATTAAATATATTGTATAAAAGCAAAAATAAATATTATTAGAGTTGTACATATGTTTTCTGAAATACGTTTTTAAAAATGCAGCTTTAAAGAAACTAGTCCTGAAAAATTAAAATGAACTCCTGCAAACCTAATTAAAATCTCCTTAAATTTAATTTTCAAAGTAGAGTATGAACCCTGTTTAGAGGAAATTCAATATCAATTTGACTAGGTAACAATTTAGAATTCCTCTATAAAGTGTGATATACATGTAATATCAAAAACTGTTTTTTTTTTACTAAAAAACAACTGCATAAAAGTAATAACAACTATCACACTTGGGTAGATTTGCTCAACAAAAGGCTTAACTGCTTTGTTTTAAAAGCAAACTGATTGTTGTCATTTGTAAGAAATAAATAAAGGCCTGTTTTGCATCCAGACAGTCTGTAATTCTTTATAAGTTATCATTTTAAAAACTTAAAATTGCTTTTTATGTTAGTATTTCAAATAAATACAAGAATAAAAAAATGTAACCATGGCTCTACCTGGAATTTGTTTTATGTTAATGTTTAACCTACCTGAGACACTAATTTTAAATTGTTCATTTAATTAATATCAGAAATTTGTTTTGTACACTTTTATATTAATGTGCTTTTATTGCATTTTATAGCTGTATTCTGAAGATCCTGCAAACTTCAAGCCTCTTACACCTGAAGAGTAAGCATTTTTAATTAATATAAAAAAGGTTTTCAAACTGTTGTCTACCCATTGGTAGTCATGAATGTCGGCCGTTGTGAGAGAGAGTGAGTGAATGAGTTTGTGAATCTAGTTATTTCACTGTAGGAATCAAAGCTTGTTGATCTTTTTGTTATCAATTATAAATTAATGTTGCTAGTCTTATTTTTTGTCTCACTGAATAGTTCAAATATACAGTATCATGCAAGAAAAAGTATCTCTATTTCATATTACAGTTCATTTTGACAAAAAATCATATTTTGTGGCAAAAATATTGTTTTATGTCTTTCAGGGATGTTTGCAATCCGAAAGTTTTGGGTTGGCGTTTCCTGAAAATTTTGAGCTGGTAACACATTTTAAAACAAAAAAGCTAATTTTAAAAAAGGAAAGGTTTTTTAAAATGGTTGTTTTCAATGATTTCAATGATTTTCTGTGCATATTTGAAGAATTTTTATAGGAGGGGGTGGAAGGCCTTATAGTTCCAACTTCCTTATAGTTTCTGAAAATTCCAATCTTCAGAAAATTCTGCTTGTGTCCACTATCTTCAAACAATACGAAGTTAATCTAATGCTTTATCAATGCAGTTCAGCTTTAGTGATGTTTGTTAGATTAACATGATTTATTGTACAGTCTATGTAGGAGCTGTATATTTAATCAAAGTAAAAAGTGAATGATTGGCGTACTTATCTTATAGTTATGTTCTTGCTATCATAAATTAATCTGTTTGAGCATAAAATAAATTTTAAACTACAAATATGATTCGGATAAACATGGGCCGGATAAACCAGGTTCTATTGTACTAGCAGTGGAAACTACATGTACTTGTTTCATGATTGCAATAAAATTAACCAGTGGTTTATTTTTCTCTCATAACGCCTTAGTTTTTCGTAACTCTGAAAGATAAAAATAAGTTTGACTGAAAATTTATGCTGCAGCTGGTTGGATTTTCTTGGGTTGTAAAAATGTGCTGTATTTATAATTTTAGATTGCAAAAATTGAAAACTCAGAAAAAGGCCAAAGAGTCTCAGAAAAAGCAAAAAATTCTGGAAAGTCGAAAGCAGCTGGCAAATGTGAGGTAAATAAAGTTAATTACTTAATTTTATGTCATCTAAACAGAAATATTTGTGTTTGTAATTTCACAATGTCTAATATTTTGCTTTTTGCATGTATATGTTGGAACTTAATTCTGAAACTGGACAGTGTTCAAAGAAAAAAGTGCTCATAGTACTAATGAATCAATGACAAATTCACAAAGTCGGAAATGCAACATTAATTTCTGAGTTTGTGGGCTTGGAATTAGATTAATTCATGATTTGGAGAAATCAGTAGTGATCCAAGTCCGATTTAAAGCTAGCGAGTTTGGGAATTTAGCACCAGAGAGAGAGAGCGTTATTAGTGGTATTCTGCAGCAGTACAGTACATACATTAACTTTTCTGCATTTGAAGTAAAATTTAAGCATTAAACTTTTTCATGCATCAATCCTGATTTTTTACTCAGTTTGAATTACAATTACATCCTTTTCTGCAACTCACTCATTTTTGTCTTGTCTACTATATGAACGTACTGCTTATAAATTAATAACTTTGTTAATGATTTTTTTCAACTCTTCCTAATTTTTATCTTTTTTTTTTTTTTGGAACCTATGCGCTCATTCTTTTGTCAAACTTATTCGAAAATTTATCGAATTACATCCAAGTTAAGATAAATAAATACGTTTGTGCTGAACAGTAAAGTAAGACAAAACAACATTAGAAGAAGCACAAATTTGTAAATTACAGCAGACACGTGTTTCGGCGTTACAGGGAACGCCTTTTTCAATGCAAAAAATAATGAGCTTATGGCTGAAAAGACATCCGACAAAAGCCCAGAGCAGATAAGCATGCAGCTTAAAAGATAAAAACAGCGGATTAGCCAAACACCAATGACAAAGTTATAAACCGATCAGGAACCAATAGGAATGCAAGCAAAGGCCAAGAGCTTTCTCTTAGGTACGAACCCAGGAAGAAAGAATTCAATTGGACAAAGATTAAGCCGAAGCTTAAACAAAAAGAAAAGAAATTGTCAGTAACCGTGAACCGCAAGAAAGGAAAGGCTAAATGGAAAACCATGAAATAAAATAAACAGAAACAAAAAATATTTGAAAAAAGGAAAAATAGATAAATAGAAGAAAATTGGGGGGGGGGTGTCAATCAAGACAAAAAGGTAAAAATAAACAAAGGAAGATTGATAAAAATGAATGGGAAAAAGGGGGGGGGAATGGGGAAAGGACAGTATTAAAGATATGCGAGCCAAATGTTAGAAAAATATGGAACTGCACTAAGATCGTTAACTAAGTTAGAACTGTTCCTCAAAATATGAAAGGATTCCCAAAAGTCAAGATCTGATGAATTGGGGCATTTTTGGATAATCTGATAAGAGTTAAAATCAAAAGAGTGATTCGAATCCCAACAGTGTTGAGCAATACTAGACTTATTTAATTGTTGTTTTTCCACATAATTTTGATGCTCTTTCAAGCAAATTTTTAAAGCACGCCGAGTCTGTCCAATATAGGCAAGTTTACAACTACAATTAATTCTATAAATTCCACAACAATTAAGAGGGTGAATAGGATCTTTAAGAGAAGAGAAAGAAAGTTAAGTTATTAATAGGAGAGAACACCACCTGGAATTGGAAACGTTTTAGAATCTTAGCAACCTGATAGCTTACAGATGGAAAGAAAGGCAAAACAACCAAATTCTTTCTGATGAAGGTTCGGTTAAGAACATTAGTTTGGGATTTATTTGAAAGTTTTTTATAAATGGAATCAATCAAAGTCGGCGGATAGTCTCTATCAATTGCCACAGCTTTAAGATAATTAAGTTCCACTTTGAGAAGTTCAGACGAAGAACAGATATTAATTGCGCGATAAACAAAAGAATTGAAAGCAGAATATTTTTGATTTGGAGGATGAGACGATAGTCTATGAGGAGGTAAAGAAACAGCAAAAGGTTTGCGATAAACAGTAGTTTCAAAACCAATTTCAGTACGAGAAACAAGTACATCAAAAAATGAAATGCAATTATTCCATTCTTTCTCACAAGAAAACTGAATATGAGGATCAATGGAGTTTAAAATAGATAAAACCTCATCACTCTCAAACTGATTCTGATTTTCTTCTATTTACTGTCCTTTCCCCATCCCCCCCCCTTTTTTCCCATTCATTTTTATCGATCTTCCTTTGTTTATTTTTACCTTTTTGTCTTGATTGACACCCCCCCTCCCATTTTCTTCTATTTATCTTTATTTTTCCTTTTTTCGAATATTTTTTGTTTCTGTTTATTTTATTTCATGGTTTTCCATTTAGCCTTTCCTTTCTTGCGGTTCACGGTTACTGACAATTTCTTTTCTTTTTGTTTAAGCTTCAGCTTAATCTTTGTCCAATTGAATTCTTTCTTCCTGGGTTCGTACCTAAGAGAAAGCTCTTGGCCTTTGCTTGCATTCCTATTGGTTCCTGATCGGTTTATAACTTTGTCATTGGTGTTTGGCTAATCCGCTGTTTTTATCTTTTAAGCTGCATACTTATCTGCTCCTGGCTTTTGTCGGATGTCTTTTCATCCATAAGCTCATTATTTTTTGCATTGAAAAAGGCGTTCCCTGTAACGCCCAAACACGTGTCTGCTATAATTTACAAATTTGTGCTTCTTCTAACGTTGTTTTGTCTTACTTTTCATCCAAGTTAGATCATAATTTGACAGCAAAATATTGGAATTACAGTAGGACTTCTGTATATCAAAGTAGCAAATTGCCGGAAAAAAAATTTGATATATAGAAATTTCGATACATAGAAACAATCTTATTTCATCCTAAAAATCTCCTAAAACATTAGAATTAAAGCTAGTTTTCGTGTATAAAACCAATTTCTAATTTATACGAGCATCGGATTAAATGAAAGTTAATAATTAAAAAAGGTAACAGAAACGACATTTTTTGCACCTTCATACATCTTCATTCGACAATTCAACTTGATCTGCAACATTAGGGGATTTTTGTTTTAAAAATATAATCGAGAGAAAAGTGAAAATCAATCTACTTAACTTGAATGATTTTTACTGAAGCTAAAACGACTAGGAATGATAATCAACAGACAAAAGGGATGACTTAAAACTGATTATACAATGTTACGGGTTACAACTAAGACATTTGAAATAAACTTGGGGGAATTTAAGAACTCCAGAACGAAACAACGACCTATCTACACACCCCCTCAACCCCAGATTCCTTGAGTTTCGTAGCAACCTTTAGTGAACATAATTGTCTCCCCTAACCTTTATTTTTCATGAGACAAATAGTCTAAAGTGGAAAAAAATCTACATAATGTCTCGAAAAAAAATTCGATATATAGAGATTTTTTTGATATATAGAAACAATTTTTCTATGTAATGAACATAGAAATTTTTCTGGCAATTTCGATACATAGAAAATTTTGAAATGTGGAAGTTTGCTATATGGAGGTTCAACTGTATTTTCTACTAGCTTTGAGCTTCCTCATAAAATTTTACTTCAGTCCACTATCACCCCTGGTTACTTCAAAAATTTTGTGTAATTAAATTTGCCAGGAAGAAAGTTTCATTAAAAAAACTTGCTTTGTTGTTTGAATTATTAAATATTGAACTTTAAAAGCTCAGATTAACTATAAAGTATTTATATATTCTCAGTGCATTTTCTATAACCTTTCTTTAATAGCACAAATTTTCAAAAAAAAAAAAAAAGTCACCAGTTTTGGAGTTACAAGGAATTGCTTTATCAATGTAAAATTTGCAGAGGGATCTAAGCTTGTGGTTGCAAGAACATGCAAATAAAGTGACGTAAGGAGTATAAATGTTCACAAAAAACATGTTTGAAATTACTCATGCGAATTTGGTCTCTTTCAATATTGGTGTACTTATTTTACCTTTCAGCTCAAGGGCGATTACTTATTTTGAACCTTTTTGTGTTTCAGTTACTTTCCAAAATGTCACTAAATTATTTTTCTTAAATTATTCCAGTTATTGTTATTGATGTGAATGATTATTATTATTTTATTTTTTATCAATTATTCAAATATATTTTCTTTTCTCTGTGTATCAAATAGGATTTTGCAGAAAAACCTAGTTTTTGTTGTTGGACTTCCTCAGGGTTTAGATTCTGACGTCGAACGAAAACAGAAAATATTCCAACCGTTTGAGGGTGTGGGTCCAATTTTAAAAAGTTCTTTGAATGATAAAACGTCTTATGCTGGAGCACAGGTGAGTAAAAAGTCATCATATAATCTCTGAATAAACAGTGCATAAAAAAAAATTAAAAAACAATTTCAGTTTAGTTAATATAATGTGGGCAATATGTGACATTATGTTATTTTAATGCTCCTATCTTTTATTGTGATTATTTTGTGCCTTGGTTTGTCTAAAACATGAAATTTTGTTTGTAAAATATGAAATTGTATGATGAGACATAGTTTTATGGTTCCCTTTTATCAGGAGTGATTGTATTCCGGCTGTATACTAGAACAAGAAAATCGCCCGTCAATGTATGACGCGTGAAAATTGCTTCAACATTTGAATGAAGAAATTGCCTGTTTTGTGATATGTTAGTTGAAATTTTAACCCTAACTCAAGTGGATGAACCCTAAACTCCAGTAGATAGCTTTCATTGTTGACTATTTTTACATTTCTTCATTCTCCTAAAATGACAAGTTTTATCAGTAAAACAGTTAAGTTACCGGATCCAGTTCAGCCCTGTCAAAATAAAGCATTTCCCTGCATGTCAATTATCAAATTATCATGCTGTGGCTCAAGTTTCATTGTTGATGATGTCAGCGATACTCAATCATTGGCTATTATATATGTGAGGATTCCAGTTATTTTTGTGCTTGAATACTGTGCAGGGTGGGGGTTTTGCCGTTTAAAACCTGTTTTTGACATGACATGCCAAATGAAAGTTTGAAATGTCTAAAAGTTAAGTGCTAATTGCTGACTTAATTTTATTTTTGGTTGAATTGTTTTGAGTTGCTTATGTACGTAAAATCTCTAGTATATATTTCACTTTGGTATTAACAAATACTTGAAGTTTTTGAATCATTTCATAATGTTTTGTTTAGGAGATTTATACTGCATCCAGTTGAATTCTTTTCCTTATAATCAGTAGCGAGTGCAATATTTTTTTTATAATTTCAAAATATTTCCTTGGGACAAAATGAAACTCTGTTGTGATTCTTTTGATTTCACTTTTGGGTCATTCCATCTCAAGTGATCCAAAATTAGAGAAATTTTTTCACTCACATTTTTGTATTTCTTTGAAATTTTGCTCATAGATTGTACTTTTCAAGGTAATCAAAAGTCCAAAAACCAAAAAAGAAACATCTAAAACCCCTCGATTACAGGAAAAGCTCTTAAAACAAAAGCCAGAATTTTATCTGTATATATTCAAGAGAAAAAATGGCAACAGATCTCTCATATAATGATTTTCTTCATGCTACAAATTTTAATAAAAGCATTGTTACAAAAAGTTGAGATGAAGCACTGAATAATAATTTGAATGGAAGAAAGCCTTCGAAAAATAGGGATTTTTATGTTGAAATCTAAGCTTCATAATTAGTAGTTTTTAATTGATATCTCTGCCAATTATAATCTGAGATTATGTTAAATAGCCAAACATAAAGACGAGAAAATTACGAATCTATCAGTACCTGGTTCAATGGTTAGTTTTACTGCCATTTGGGTGAAGTAACTCGGACATATAGATACATAGATACATAGTTACATACATAGGTACATACACTCAGTTTTTAATTATATAAGATATGCAAAATAAGCAGTATGTTGCTGCCCTTAAGCTAAGGCAGAACTACATGTAAAATACTGACAGCCTGGTTATGGCATCCAGAAACCGTAGTTTCGTCTTCGTCATGCACTTATTAGTCTGGAATAGTTAATAATGAACCTGAAGCTTGGTTGCCACACATGCAGGAAAAACAGAGAAAACCTGAAATTGTTATAAGAAAAGGAAATGACCTGAAATGGTAGGAAAAAGTCTCCTAGCATTGAAATTTTTGGAAAAATGGTGGAATTCATTTCAATCTTTTCCACAATCTCAATCCTTAAAGGGTGAAATCTTCATATGTGGAAGAATGCTGAAGCACAGAAGTGATGAGTTCTGGCTACTCAAATTTTCCCAGATGGTTAAGATAACGTAAATTCAAGTCTCAATTTGAAATAATTAACACAATAAGACTAAAAAAAAATCAATCAAATAAAATGTCAATTATCTTGCAATGTACGTTATTTTCATATATTCCTGATTAGAAAGCATTTATGGAAGCTTGAGGTTAATCACTACAAGTTAAGTGGTAGCTACATGTTTTTTTCTTTGGGAGTGCTAAATCGTAAAGGATTCTTTTCTTCCTGTTATTCTTCCAACTCTTTTTGTTCCCTTTTCTTTTGTTCTTAGTTTTCAGAATAAAATATTTGTTAAAAAAAGGAGAGGGGGGATTTTAGAATTTAAATTTAATTATTAATTGCAGTAAATATTTAGCATATGCTTATATTTTTGAAGCATACAGAGCTATAATTTTTCTTTTGGACCTTTACTTAGGAAAGGAAAATTTGTTTAAATGTATTTCATCACAATTGTAAGGTTTTTTTCATTGACACTGTTACAGTTGAAAAAGTTACATAATAACAAGGACAGGCTTTGTTCAAAAATATACAAGGAAGCATTCTTGCAGCGTTCAAGATTGACTACAAACATTCAAGCATCAGGGTACTTGGCAGTTAAGATTTCTCACAATATGCTCAATCATACTAAGTTGGCTCGAAAAACATGACTTGGCTATAGAAAATGTTTAAAAATGATAAAAATAGTGAAAAAATCATTTAGAGAGAGTTTTGAATGAAGTAAAATGTTTGCAAAAACAAAAATGTTTGCTCAACACAATTGCTGGGAGGAAAAAAAGATATCAGTCAGAAATTCTAAATTTTTCAAAGTATTTGTAAAATCTTATAACATATAGAGTATGTAATTCAATTTTTATAAATTTGTATTATCTTAACTCAAATTTTGATATGTTTCATTTTTGTAAACATAACATACTGACTAATAATTTACATTTAATATATATAATATACTTTGAAAACAAATAAAAGTATAACTATGAGTTATTTCTTTTCTTTTTAAGGGTCCTAGTGCTTGTGCTTACATTGTTTATCAAAAAAGTGAAGATGCAGTCAAAGCTATCAAACAGTATTCTAATTTTAAAATTGAAGGTCGAACACTAAAAGTTTCTCTTGGTACTACAAAGTATTGCTGCAATTTCCTTAAAAATATGCCTTGTCATAATAAAGTAAGTTTAACCTTATTTGAAATGCATTCAACTCATGATAATGTAAAACTGCTTAAAAATAATGTAATCCTTGTGCCTGATGTTTAGAGAACAAAAAACCATTCTAAAATAATTAAATTAAAATCCCTTGAAAAAAGTGTTTTACAAATTAAAAATAAGAGCATGTTTTATGCATTTAGTATTATTTTTTAAATAGTTTCATGTGTATGTTAATGAAAAATGTACTTATCAAGATTTTCGCAAATTGGCAGGCAGGTACGGCAAAATCACTTTTCTTTTCCTCCTTCTGTCAGAAGTTAGTGATTTTCTGTTGCAAGTAAACTTTTTATTGCTCTTGTGTTTTTCTTGCATTTCAAATCTAAATAGCTTATGTAAATTTATTTATATTTTTTAACAAAGTGGCTCAATGGTAGTGCTTCCCACTTCAACGCCGCAGGCCCCCGTTTAAATTCCCGGGTCAGGCATGGCCAACTCATCTTATATCCCTTCAGTGGGTTGATAAAATGATGCTAAGAGTGCTTGGGAACTAAACCCTGGGGGTTCCACATTGGCTGACCACCTAACAGGAACGTCTGCCTTGCTACCCAGAGCCCTTGTTCAAGAAAACTGAGATGGGTACATTAGGCCTTGGTCCTTATGGACTTTAGCACCACTGGGTTTGATTTATATTTTTAAAATGCTTTAGAAACAAGTGTAAGATTTCCAAGTCTAGTCTGTAAATGTACATTTTTTAGAAACTGTTATTTCTAAACCCAAATAAAATGTTTATATTTTCATTGGGGTTGAATAATACAATTTTTTCTTTTCATCTTTTATTTGATTTTTTTTTTTTTTTTTTTTTTTTTGTGATACATTTATAACTTTACAAAAACTGAACCCTGTTTTCAAATTCAGAAACAAAATCTGATTCAATGCCAATTGTATTTTTGCAAAAGTATTAGTCTAGGTCTTATAAATTTACAAAGACAGGAAAGACCATTTGTAAAGTGGCACTCCTGGATTCTTAATTTGTTCACCATGGAATTTTGTTGACTTGTTTCTAAAACAAAAATAAACTGATTGCTCTTTATCTATAGTACTTTCATGTGTGATAATGAACTTTCTGTCAGCTCAAATTTATAAACAATGTTTCTTCATGATATTGATTTAACTCCTTTTAAGTGAATAGAACTGTCTCATGCTAATATAGAGAAGTGGCAGAAAAATAACATTATTTTAAGTTCTTACACCAGTTCATGGACAGAAATGAGCTTCAACTACATTAATGACACTGAAATTTTTACATTTAAATAAAATTTGAGATACTTGAAAACTACTATTTACAAATATTATTTGTAAATAGTAGAATTATTATTATTATTTTTTTTTTTTTTTTTTGATAAAGTTTTCTAATTTTTATTACATAGTGTTAAAAAGCATTGTTATTAAAGGCTTTTAAAATTAGTGATGATGAAATGTTTAAGGGAATCAACTTCAACTGCTCATTTTTGCAAGTTATGTTTTTATCTTATTTATTTATGTGTTTATCTTTTTAAATATTTTACAGGAATGCATGTATTTACATGAATTAGCTAATGATGATGCATGTTTTACTAAAGAAGAAATACATGCTGGGTAAGAAACTGAAATTTCAAAATGTTATCTTTTCTTTACTTTTAAAACTACTTTTAATTTATAACAACTGTTTCGTTAATGTTTTTTGTATACACACATGTACAAATACAGAGACAGACAAAAACTGTTAAATCTTAAGAGCCAGGAAGAAATTATTGTTGCCCAACAATTTATTTCTTTGCTGTTCTTATTAATATTCAATTTAAATTAGGTTTTTTAAAAGTTATTTGCCAAGTTTTTTTTATTATTTTTTTTTATTTTATCTAATTTTTTTTTTTTATTATTATTTACACAAAATCGTGTAGCATTAATTACTGACTGAGTGCTGTCATTCAGGCAGCAAGGGGGAAAGGAAACTTGAATCAATTGAGTTTTCTAACATTATGCTCAGTTATGCTAGAATGGTCTTTGGCACATATAGTCTTGCAGTAGAAAAGGTTGCAAAGTAAGAAAAAGAGTAAATTAAGTATTAAGAAAGTTTGGAGTAAAATAAAATGCTCTTGCATTGAAAGGGAAACAAACTTTTAGACAACACAATTGCAGAGACAAAAAACAAGTATGAATTGGCAATTTCTTATCTTTCAAAGCATTTGTAATCAATGAAATTAAATTTAAGTTTGTCTTAACCCAAGTTTTGATTTATAGATATTTTTTAAGCATTATTTGGTTAGTAAGGTAGGTTTAGTTTCAATAAAAATTATACTTCATTGATATTAAATAACGTAAGTCAACATTCATTCACCGGGAATTTTTCTAAAATAGACTGGAAAACGTGGAAATGTCAAGGAATTTCATCTTGAACTTTGGTGGCAACCCTGGTGTGAAACATAGTTGCCATATACCGTCAAACCTGTCTACAATGATACTCTGGGGACCGAGAAAAATATTGTTATTGACAGATTATCCTTGTAGACAATTTGAAAAAAAAACATTTCAAATTCAAAAATATAGTTTTACAGCCTTAAATACAATTTAAAATGAAAGTTTTGCGATGTAAAAGGTATGTGCGTTAAAGGTATTATGAACACCAGTTTATTTCATAGAAAATGTAGTTTTTTTTTCTTTTCCAATAATATGTGTTAATTTTTTTAAATACTTTTCTCATGCAAATCACGTCAAAAACGAATTTTGCTCAAATTATGGTCTTTCCAAATTACGTGGAAGCGATCCTCTACAAATAAAATTGTAAAAAACAAACAGAGAAGGAAAAATCCCTCGTTCCTAGTATGGCAGTATGGCGCCATTTCTAAAGAAATAAACAGCTATATACATTTCAATCGTCGCTTCATCCCCCTCCTTTGACCCCTCAGCTACAAAATGGTAGACTAACATTAGAAATAATCCGTTCTTTTCTTATCTCACATTCCAGACATTATGGAGTTATTTTTTGAGACATAAGGAAAAAAAAAATCTAGTTCTTCAATGAGCTTACAGAGAGAAAAAAACATTGTGTCCATGTTTTGTTAGAAAATGATTATTGTTGTACGCAGGTTTAAAATGCATTAAGTAAATAGGAAATTTGCCGGGATCAAAAGGGAATATCATTGTAGGCAGGTTTATTGTTATGGACAGTATCGTTAAACACAGGTTTTACTGTTATGGTCATTCACAAAATAGAATCAGATGAGAAGCTTAAGTGCCTAACTTTATAAGAACAAAGGAGAATCGAATGATTATTTAAACAAATTAAAGAAAATAACTCAATGTGCTGTTTTTTTTTTTATTATTTGAAATGGTTTTCTTGAAAAATGAAAACTTTATGTTTCATCTTATCCTCATTGCTCTGCAAGGCTCTATTGTAAGAAAGTCTAGTATTTCAACTAAATTGTGTTTTTATGAGGATTTTTTATTTTAAAACCATTTTTATCCTACTAGTTTCCAATCAGGGGCAGCATTTCATTCGGGGGGTCTAGTTTCTTAAGTATGTATTACCACAGTGCGGTAACAAACAGACATTAGCTAACAGGAAGTGGTCATAAAATCGGTTTAATATGAATAAAAATTAGTGCTTAGAAGCAATTAAAATTTTGATTCATTTTCTAATAAGTTATCATACAAAACATCTCAATACTGAAGTTTTTATACCTTTTGGAAAAGTTTTACAGGGTTCGTACGGGTCATGGAAATCCTGGGAAGTCATGGAAAAAAAAAATAAGCAAATTTCAGACCTGGAAAAGTCATGGAAAATTGAAAATTTCACTGAAGGTCATGGAAATGTATTTCAAGTCATGGAAAAATGTCCTGGACAAAGAGAAAGTAACAGTAACTAAAAGAGCATTAGAAATCTTGAGTGATTTAACAATATAATACATAAAAGCAATTAAAAGTGGAGAATTGAACGATCCCGAAATCAAATCTTAATTTTAAAATCTCATTACATCCACTTCTGTCGCAGCCACTTGCCTTTTTTGCAAAGTGATTTTACTGCTTAAGCATCACTCACATTTTGAATTTACTATTATTTTCAACATTTCTTATGTTTTATATTCTGTAGTAGCGAACTTGCACGTTCCTGGTTTTGCCACGCCCAATCAAAAAACTCAATTCAATTGCATCAAAGTTCATTTCCATCACTCTTAAAAACTTTATTGTTAAATTTATCAGAGTTTATTTTAATTTGTTGAAGGTTTTAGAGAATAAAAATCTTTAGTCAGGTGATAGAAGACAGAAAAAGGAGAATTCTAATGCTCTAAACATTAGTGCCCATACATACAGCCTGCTAAACTAATCCATGCGGCCCACTGCTACGTTCAATGTCAGGAATTAAACATTATGTTCTGGACCTATTGATTTATATGCATTTGAAAATGTGCAAATAAATAAACAAAGCAAGTACTTCTGAATCAGAAGATTTATTCAATTCTGAATGTTTTTTTTACATAAATATCTTGTTTTGAAACAAAGAACTAAACTATGTGACTTTACTTTACAGAACCAAAATACTGTTCAGTTATATGGATGATTAAATGCACTGTTGACACTAAAAGGCAACTTTTGAAGCAAATTTATTGAAACTTAGTGATGACTCATTCAACCTTTGTCCCATTCCTTAACATTCTGCCTGTGTATAACAATCATATTAGACATTTAAGCATCATCATATTCGATTCACTGCATTTTTACTTTACTTAAATTTATATGATGAAGACAAATAAGAATAGTTTAGTTTTTTAAGTGTACACTGATATTTTTTCCACTATGAGTAATTGCTTCAATGAGGCAGTGGCATTCATGTAGAAGTTTTGCTAATGCTCATTTCCAGAAATTGGAAAGTTTTATATTAAATAGTGCTATTCTCTTCGTATAACAAGGTCATGAAAATTTTTATTGAAGTCATGAAAAAGTCTTGGAAAAGTCATGGATTTTTTTAATCGAAATAGAGTATGAACCCTGGTTTTAATGCATGATTTTTGGAATTCGGAAGAGCAGGGAATTGTGTTACTATCAGTGCCCAGTGTCATGCTGTTTTGCCAGTACAGCTAAATAGAAAAGGTCTTTTCTTTCTTTCTTTTTTTTTTGCCCATTGTGCTTCGAAAATATTTATCTAACCTAACAAAAATCTTTCTCTACCAGCTGAGCTGATTGGAATAGTTAAAAAATAATTGAAGAAACAAAGTTACGTATGAAAACTCTTTTTATGCCTTGCTCTTCAAAATCACACCGGCAACTTCAAAAATTGAGAGGGGCTTTTCATCATTAAGTAATCGAGTCTTGTCGGCGCTGTCAGCTTCAGTGAGATGTCATCTACCACCAGCTCTGTTATTCACTATTCCAGGCTGAAGAGTCCATAACAAGGACGGAACTGCAGTCTCTGGATGTGATAACCGGTCTGTCGGAATATTGCTTGTAATTTTTCTTGCCTAGTGCTAAAAATTTTACTCATAATTGAAACATTTTATTTTTCGTTTTCAAAAATTCCAATCCAGGTTGTTGAGCCAACCATGCAGAAAAAGAATTATCATCAAATCTTGAGTTAATTTTATTCGAAATGAACTTTTTCACCATTGAAAGAATCATTTTGCAATGATTCTCACAGTCGTCAAATCACTGCTTTGAAGTTATAGAGAAAGGTTTTTATGGTTTTAACTCATGAAGACCATCTTGTGTCACTCTGAGATTGCATAACTATAGAGCCCCATAAAAGGTATTTGTTGATATGTTTTTTTTTTGTTTGAGCTACTGAATCGTGTTTCTAGCAAAAGAAAGCGATGAACACTCATTAAATAAATATACAGCGTGCAGCCACACCACTTTGCACGAGTCTCTCATATTGGACATACCATCGTTACACTGGGCACACAAGTATGAAATATTTAGTCGTGATAAGGCCAAAAAATACTTCGTGAATTTCTAAGTCATCATCCAAATAACGAAAAACACTTTTTCTAGTCTGGGAATGTGTCGAGTTTCATCAAATAGTTGCTGAGAACCAGCGAGATTTTTTTAATGACCATTGATTTCCGACTTGCATAAATTGAATTCACCCATTTTCTATCATTCTGCTCAAAAAATTTGGGGGTGCGACCGCCCCCTCTTGGCCCCCCTATTTGCCACCCCTGTTTCAAATCTAGATCTTTATGTTTGGCATAGTCGCCATTGTTGCTCATTCCAAGATGTAAGTTGACAACTCTTTAAGTGCCTAAGTTTTCAAAAACCGAATTAGAAGCTTACTACTACGAAGTTTGCATCAATATTTTTTTACATTGAAAGTAACGCATAACATGTAGTCTTTCTTTTGCAAAAATGTTCCTTTTTTTTACTTAATTCTTATTTTCTTGAAAGCGTTTTCTAGCAATCACACATGTACCCTTTGACCTCCCTTCTGCCACAATCTTCCTCTTGGGATTTTTGCTGATGCCCGCTTCCTTTCTTGGGAAGAAAGAAGAAAGAAACTCCTGTTGGTGGGGAGGGTAAAAAAAAGAGTGAAAAAGAAATGGCTTGAGGAGCAACAGTGCAATAATTAGATTTAGCTTTTGAAATTCGATTGCACTCGTTTCTATAACGCTCTCTCATTTTGTCTGTTGTGCCATTCTACCAGTTACATATTAATACCTTTTTGCAGACTTATTTTCAGCCCTTCTTATATTTAATTTTTTGCTGAAGCCTGCCACATCCATTCAAAAATATTTGTTCCGTTCCATCGGAGTTAATTTAATCCAACAGCATTTGCAGAAATTGTTTGAATTCTGACCAGGCTTACCAAATGTACAGCTCATGAAAATTTTAATGAAATTATACTTATTTTAATTATATTTTACTGTTTTATTACGATAGACATGTAAACACTGGAAGTTAAAGACACTTATACTCAAAGCACGATTTTGTGTTTAAAGCTATTTTACTAATTCAAAAATAATTAATTTTATGCTAATGCTTAAAATGGTTATTAGTGCTCGAAGAAAGTGTTTTTAGGTTTTTTTTATTGATTTTTATACATAATACTGAGCTGCTTCACAAAATTTCAAAATGCTCCTCAAAGGCACCACAGATGCTTCTCAAACTGTTTTTCCAAGGTTGGCAACCCTGGTAGTTGCAATAATTAGTCTGTTTTACTGAATGTATGTTGCTTGTTTTGATTTTTTTTTCAAAAAAAAATAAAGCTTTTCGCAATTTTATCTGTTTCAACTGAGTTTTTTTTATATTTATTTACTTTTGTACATTTAATGCTTCATATAATGTAGTTTCATTAGTTTTTTTTTTTTTTTTTGAAAAAAATATGTTTCTGTGTACTCATTCATATGTTGCTATTAGTAAGTATGACTTGGGAATTGATTGATGATTATTCCTTAAGAAAATGTTTTCTATTTTGTGTTTTAATGTTTTATTTCAAACTTCAAACTTATGTTATATCCTTTTCCCCTTCAGGAAACACTTAGAATATGAAGCAAAATTAATGGAAAAGATTTTGCCTAGCTCATCCAATTCTAAGTAAGTCTATTTTGCTTAAAATTCTTTAGTTTTAGGGGAAAACAGGGTACTTGTGAACAATTTTTTTTACTTTTCAAAAAAGTAACTATATTCAATTTCTCAGTGTAAAAGTATCCTCATAGACTAGTCTCTTTGTGTCATGGAATTTTTTGAGATTAAAAAAAAAAACTGTTCATTGACTGAATGGTATTGTTTTTAATTGCCTTCAATTTGTCACATGTTCCTCAGGGGCACATGTGAACAATCCTGAGTCCATATGAACAAGATTAAAAACAAGACAATCGTATTTCAAAGAAAAACTTTTGAATGTTAAACATACGTATATACTAGGGTGGGTCGAAAAGCACTTTATTTTTCTAATCAATTTCTAATAGTGTGGAAAACTTACCCTTGTAGCATCCTAATAACTGGAAAAATAATTAAAAAAATTTAAATAAATTTTGAAATCGCGCAAGAGTTTTCAAGTTGAGATAAAATAGGAAAAATCGGCAATTTTTAAAGATGTATAGTTTTTTCAAGAAATAATTTACTTCATTTCTAATAGTGTAAAAATACACTTTGTAGTTACCGAAATGTATAGAAAAACTTAAGGGCACATTATCAATCATTGAAATTCGCACAGAAACCCTTAAAATACCATTTTTTAAGTAATAGGCATATTATTTCAAAAATTCTTAAACTGACATAAAGCTGTAAAGATGTACCATTAAACATCCGTTTTAATGTTTTACATGCATTTCTCTTATGCTGAAATGACTCAGGACTCACCACGGCGCAGGCCCGTCATTTCGATTTTTTTTCCATGGGGGGGGAGGAGTCTGAAGTTGCAAATTCAATAGAAGTTTCAATTGAAAACAGTAAAAATCACGCTCACCCAATTGTAAATACATATGCAGCCATGGAAAAATTATAAGGACAAGCAAAAAGTCGCCAATTCTAGGTGCCACTTGGTTAGAAAAGTATGCAAATATTTTCATGATAAAAGTACATGAAATGAAACATTTTCAAACAAACTACAAAACCCTTTTGAAAACTATTAAAATGCATGAATTTTTAAGATTTTACAAGTGTGGCACTTGGAAAAAATTATAAGAACACACATTTATTTTGAGACTGAAAACAAAATTTCGCATATTTACTTTTTAGTCGTATCATATGATTATTTACAATAACCCAAAACGGTTACGCATACGCAGTAAGATTGTTCACTTTATCTCGTTTTTTATCAGACCGAACAGCACACAACTCTCTGAAAGTTAAAACAACAAATTGTTGCTCACAAAAAATATATAATGAGTGGATGTGAAATTGCAAGGAAGGTAAGAGATCTAAAACAGTAATTTATAATTTTTTTTTTGAAGAATACAAAAAAAGTATGGCAAGAAAAGCATTCAGGCAAGCTTCCCACCCTTACTAAGCACCAGAAACGGGCCATTGTTCATGGAGCTTGCTTATAAAAACACAGTTCTACTCAAAATAAAAGATACATGAATGTACCTTGCACTAGCTGAACAGTGCATAATGTTTTGCATAAGAATTCCAATGTTACGTAGGCTAAACTACAGTCACATTCACCATTTACAAAGTTTCAAAAGAAGCTTTGATTGTAATTTGCTAAGAAACACGTTTCTTTTGGGTCTCGATGGAAATATGTCGTATTTTCTGTTGAAAATTTTTTTTATTTGCATGGACCAGATGATTTTCACCATTACTGGCATTTGATTTGCTAAATGAAACTTTTTTTTTCCAACCAAAAACTCGGAGACGGTTTTATCATGGGTGTGAGTAAGTTTTGCTGCTAATGGAGCACTATCAATTGTGTCCATTCAATCTTGCTTCAATTCAGAATCATATGTTGATATACTAACTGAAAATTTATTACCTTAAGCACCCCTTATCATAGATGGTGATTATTTGTTTCAACATGACAATGCAAGTTGCCATGTGTCTTGTGGATCACATTAATGGTTTGAGGCCGATTCAGTAATACAGTAAAACCTGTAAATTTGACCACCCTTGTAAGTTGACCACCTGTCTATATTGACCACTTTTGACAGGAACGGAATTAGTCCAATCTCATATAATGAAGGAAAACCTCCCTAACTTGACCACCTGTCTATCTTGATCACTAATGTACGCCAAATTTGGTTTGGAGTATTGTAAAAAACCCTTTGTAAGTTGACCACTTGGTTTATTTTTTTAAAACTTTCTTCAGCAAATTATTTTGTTTTATCATTTATTTATTTATTATTTCTTCTTTTTTTTTTTTTTTTGATAGCTTTCCAAAAATGTTTTTAATGCTTTGATGACAGACTAGCGTTTTACTAACTAAACAGCAGCAGAAAACTTATGCTGCTCTTTATTCTCCAAACTTGTTTTTCATTTGTTGTTCTGTTTGAGATAGCTTTTTGTACTCTGTTCAATGAAAATAGGTGTCAGTAGAAAAGTTCAGTCTTTTCTTTCAGTTGCAATATGTTATGGCACAATAGGAATTGTGCTAAAAAAAAGCAGGCCCGGATCTATACATTTTGGGTCCCCCTGCAACAAAATATGTAGTGCCCCTCCCTGGTGGCCAGCAGTGTCTATTTGTAAAGTGAATAAGCTAGTTTTTTTTTTCTATTTTTTCTTCAATTTCTAGGCCGTTAGCCCCTTTAAGGACCTGGGCCCTCGCACTGCGGATACGCAGATCTGGGCCTGCTAATGACTAAAGTTACATGTTTCTGGTGCAAGGGATTATGAGATAGGACATTTTAATTTTGCCTTTATGAACTGGATGAGCTATAAGTTGTACAAAAAAGGCTTGAAAAAGAAAGTTAATTGAACTTGAGATTTAAAAAAAAAATATTAAATAAAAATTAATTAAAAATGGAGAAAGCCAGAGAAAATTAGCCGGCACATATGGAATTTCTAAAACTTCAGTGTCTAATATAGTTAAAAACAAGGAAAAAATAGCAAAATTATTTGATTAGTATTTTTAATTATTGTTTCACTTTCAATAAAGTTAAACAATGAAAGTGAGTTGAACAGAAAGAATATGGGGGAATTACTCTAAAAATGAATACATGGTGCAAGAAATGACAAGAAATAAAAAAAAATCATTTCTGCCCTTTATAAGTTGACCACCTGTCTAAGTTGACCACCAAAGAACTGCACCGCGAGTGGTCAACTTACACAGGTTTCACTGTAATTCTGGACTGGCCCACAAAAAGTCTTTATTTAAACCCCATAGAGAATCTGTGGAGCATTTTAACTAGAAAAGTGTCTAAGGATGAGACACAATATGCAAATTAAGACGAACGGATGTCATCCGTTGAATTGTTATGTAAAAACATTTCTGAATCATTTTTAACTGAACTTTCTGAGTCAGCGACTGGACCATTGATGAGGGTAATTGAAAAAACAGTGATTTTGTAGAGTATTAATTTTTTTCAGGACATATTTGTTTTAATGTTTTTATAATTTTTTTTCATGTTTCACCTGGTACATTTGTGTTAATTTGTGATTTAGCAATTATATTGTAATTTAATTTCATACTAACAGGTTTCTAATGCTTCCTATTTACAAGTAGTCAATTACGTTTGAATTTGCAGTTGATGATTACTTTTGTACATAACACTCATTTTTCAACATGTCCTTATAATTTTTCCCATGGCTGTATTTCTCAAAGTTGTTGTGGGAGGCAATGGGCCACCTCCTGACCCCCTAAATGATGAGCCTATTCAGGTGGCGGTGGCAGTAGTAGAGTCCAACTCGCCACCCTACCGAATCAACTGACCAATTAGGGTGTGATTCATTATGCTGAAGTTCTTTAAATTCTGACTTTGTAACAAATGTTCTAGATCTGATTGTTATTTACTATGAAAACCTTCTGGGTTTTCGTGCTTGCAAATTTCTCATAGCCTCCATCACAAGTTTTTCACATCTCTCTACCGATTTAATGTATTATGAAATATTCAAGAAATGGCAGGACTTTGACAACAGCAATTTTTGTGTGAGAGAAAATATTTCTAGTAACATCCATTAATCAGGTACTCTTGATACTAAGATAGCAGAAAGTCATTTCAATAAATCATAATTTGTGATGACATTTTGAGCAATATGGATTTGTATTTTTATGCAAGCAACACAATATATTAGCAAACTTATGATTACTCAAAGTCTTATAACTCTAATATTCCTTTATCTCAGGGTTTTTATTGGGTCCCAAAGTCTTGAAATGGCCATGGGAACTTTCCATAACTAAAGTAACATAAATTCCAAGTCTTTAGTTGGTCCCTGTTTGAGTCCTTGATAGTTGACTGTACCATTAGTATCAGTTATCAAATCATATGTCGGGAAAGAGATGATAATTTCGCAGAATTGCAAATAAGCCTAAACCAGGTTAGACATTTACTATATTAATTTGCTTTTGCTTTAGGTTTTTTTTTCAATTTTAAATTGAGAATTCTCAATGCAAATAAATTTATAATGCTAAACTGACATAAAAGCCACAAAATAGATACACTTTTCATTTTAAATTTGTGTTAAAAAGGTTAAACCAAATGTTCAGTATTCAGTGCATCTCTACTTAAACCTTTTTTTCGTTTCCTCCAAATATTGTTACTTTATTTGATGATGATAACAATATGTTGTCCGTACATAAAAGTTTTATTTATTCTAGTGCTAATATGAATATTTTAATTTTCAGGTCTAATTCAACTCGGCAGGAGTCTAAAAAGCCTGAAAATCAAGATATTGGCTCTTCTTGTTCGTCTTTAGAAACTTCAGATGGAAGTGAATCCAATGATTGTAGATTATCACCATCAATTTCTCCGAAAGCTACTGAAAAAACGTTAGTTTTATTGTATAAAATCATTAATTTGCTTGTTTTTAATTGTATTGTTTAGAGGAAACCTCTTTGATATGTATAATATAAAGTGTGACTTATTGAACATAACACCCAAATGCCCAAAAGCTTAAAGAACATTTTCAATTTATCCCACTTTGTTATTATTTAGCACTATTGAAAATAAAATAAACTCCTCCATGAAATTAGAAGAATAATATTTATAATGACGTGAAGTTAAAATGAGAAATAGGATGTCAAAAGGTTTCTACAACCCCGAATTTACGTTTTTCTACTTTGAACGTGTTTCACCATTGGTCCGACAGAAAAAGTTGAATCAGGGTTCCACTGTATCTCCAAGATACAGAGGAATTGAAATTTCAAGCACCGATTCAGAGCTATCAAAGATCTTTTCAAGCGTCTTTTGATGCATTGAAAATCGGAAATAAGTCTTTAAAATTTTATCAATAATATTTGCACGCTTTGTATTTTTAATTAAAACTTCACACTATAGAAAATTGGGAACAATTCCAATTTTAACAACATTACAATTGATTTATTTTTTTAAAATAAGAAATGTCTAACATTCGAAAATCAAAATAGCACACGGCTCTTCTTTTCTAGAAATTAAATATTTCATCTTTAGAAGGTTTTTTGTTGAAAAAAGTTTTCCATACTCAAACATTAGCAGGAGGAGTAATTTCTAATGAAACACTTGCTTAATTAATTAAAAAAAGATTTCCAATGCAATAGTTTGTTCGTTTCTACGTTTATTTAAAAATTGATTTTTATTCAATGAAGTATAAGGAAAAGTGTTGAATCTCCCTACCTGTTTTTTGTTTTTAGATACAATTTCATTTCTAGCACAGACTGTACCAAACAATTTTTTTGCAAATTTGCTTCTTAGTTGGCATTTACATATAAAAATATCTTTCGAGTTTTTGTCCTTAGAATCGTTTGATAAGCAATGGGGACACCCTTAATTATTTCTTCTTCATCATTATCATCGAAAGCGGATAGTTAATCTGATATTGAAAGAATTCGTTATGAGATGAGGCATGGGTCCCCAACTTCTGGAAAAATTTCAAGAAGAGTGTCTGCGTCTCTAGTCCTCAATTGTCCTGACGGATGATTGAAAGATCAGAGGAAATCCCTCTCAGTGACAAAGGATAACTAGACAGAATGAAAACAGCTGTAAAATAAATTAATCCTTAAAAATATAAATCTAATTAAAAGTTTGTGCGAGTCTTGTAGATGACAAATTATTTCGATCTGTTTGTATAAAAGCATATTAAGCGGACTTTTTGAAAAAGAGCAACGAAAAATCAGGAATGATTTAACATTATCTGTGTAGCTTATTTCAGGGACCATCAGTAAATGACGTCGGAAGCGGGGGTAATGTATTCAACGAACAACGTCAAATCGGGTTTCCACTGTATTTTGTCTGTTTTTGACCTTAGAAGTATTTTTATCTACACTTATTTAAATTGGCTCCTTTTTTTTCTTTTTTGTTTTAAAGCCATTTAGCAATACATTGTAAAAACTGCACATTTTTGTCATTGTTGGAATAAAGCATGTTAGAATTGTTTTCTAATTTTTATCTGATATGAAAATATTGGAAGTAACAC
This sequence comes from Uloborus diversus, assembly GCF_026930045.1. Classification (NCBI taxonomy): domain Eukaryota; kingdom Metazoa; phylum Arthropoda; class Arachnida; order Araneae; family Uloboridae; genus Uloborus; species Uloborus diversus. Next base: position 36,934,099 of record NC_072737.1, on the reverse strand, counting down.
AATTGACTTGACATATGTGACAAAGTACAGTAGTTGAAGTGCATTATTATATGAAAAGCAGATTTGTTTATCATTATTCTAAGTGAATAAAATATGAGGTGCTGCGGAGCACAATGTGTGTTTAGTTTTACAGTAGTTCCTTGAAATTGGTTTGTCTCCTTGGATTTTCTTCTGGTTGCGCTTGAATTTTTTGTTGAAGTCTTCTTGTGCTGCTTTGTGTGTTTTTCTTTCTTTCTTTTTTTTTTTTTTTTTGGTTTTTTATAAATTTTCTTAGTTTTAACTTTTAAAAATCTTTCCAATTTCAGAAGAAGCTCTAAACCATCAACACCTAAACTTGAAGAAAATTCTTCACCTGGTGCAATATCATTCCTTTCTTGTAGCAGCCAAGGTAGCTCTCCTGAAGATTCAAAGTTTAACGAAAGCAATGAAGAAGTCTTTTGTACAAACCCTTTAATTTCAAGAACTGTTGTATTTCCCGGGCAACCTTCATCCCCTGTGCATTCAAAAAACTTTTCCAACGGTCCCGTCAGCCCAACTCCCACGAATAGCACTTTACATTTCTCACCTCAAGCAGTATCCCCCTTCAGCATTCCTCCACAAAAACCCATTCCCTGGCAATCTCCTGTCAGTTCCAGTCGACCAATAATGAGGGGAGCCCGATCAAGAGGATTACCAGAGCTTCACGCATTGTCTTCAAATGAAGTAGCACAAAAAATTGGTAAGTGCTTGATTTATGTATATTTCATGCATGGTCTTGGTTGCCATGGTAACTTGACTTTCCATACCAGTGTGAATGTGAGAAATTTATTATTTTATATATTCTTCAATTCACGCATTTTTTAAGGCATCTTGACCATAAATGTCTTTTTTTTTTTTTGTATACTGCAATTTTCTACATTTGTTTTATAACAAGGAACATTCAGGTTTTTTATCTACATCATCTCGGTCAATAATTGCGTTACTTTAAAGGAATATAGTAACTTAATTATTGCACAAACTTTCCATTAATTTGAGACTTGAAATTTAAAAAAAAAAAGGCAAAATGGTACTACTCTGTGTGAGTTTATGATAAACTGACAAAGTTTTGATTCTCAACTTTTGCCTGGCTCCTGGGACTTGGTCAAACCTTTTCTTTTCCTTATTTTTTGTCTGTGAGATGATTATTTTTTTTAAATAAATGGGCGTCATAATAAAATGAGAAATTTTTTAAACATAAATTTCAATACAATTTTTATGTAGAATTGGGAATCTCTGTTACAATATATAACGGTGTTACATTTCTTGTGTAATGATTGCACTTTTGAAACAAATTTATGTTTTTAAATTTACATACATGAAATATCATTTTTCGTTAACACCACCTATCAAATAACTCAGCTGAGTTCTGTGTCATGTTCTCTCAAGTGTTTTTTGGTAAAACATCTCCTAATTCCAACCCTCCGCCTGTAGAGTAGCCATAAATTACCTTCTGGGTGGGTTTTTTGGCCATAACCACCATTATGTGCATTTTAACTACCTTATTAGGATTGGCATTGTGTGTTGAAACCAAGAGTTCTGGGAAGGAGGTTTTGTCCCCAAAATCTCTCCATGGCAGCACCACTGTATTTCACAAAGCATCTAGAGAACATGGCACAGAATTCAACTGTGTTATGGCATGCATGGTGTTCTGCCAATGTTTATAACACTTAAGATTTCGAAGTAACTGTCAATCAGAACCAACATAATGTTGAAAATGAAGGGGGTTACGCCCACTCTCCGACTAATCTGTAGGGAGCAATTAGAGTTATAATGTTGTAGTTGAGAAAAATGTTAAGACTGAAAGCCCTGTCAATCAGATGTTTTCTTAATGCCCAACTAAAATTCAATTATACTGACGAATAGGCATGTTTGGTCATCATTTCTTTCTTGAACAAACTTATGTTTTTTCTATGAGTGTTCTAAGCACTCATAGACCTGCAATCATGCAGTTTTATATTTTAAGTTTTTAATCTAAGCATATTGATTCTAGAAAATATGCTTGGATTATGAAGTTTACAAAATTAAGTCAGATGTGACCTACTACTGGTAGTGATTCATTAGCTTCTCACTAGTGATGTGGATCGGGTAAATACCCAGCGGGTAGGTAAATATTTTTTGGGTATTTACCCGGGTATTTACCCAAGGTCTGGGTAAATACCCAAAAACTGGGTATTTTACAAAAATTGCAAAAAAGTGAATGGGATTTTTTTTAAAAATCTAAATGTGAAATAATTGGTAAAACTGATAGATACATGTATGTATTACACAGTTTATAATATTTTTTTATTGAAAGACTTGATGAAATCATGAAAGAAACATATGGTGAACCAAAGAATCTTTCTTTTCAATGTCATAATTGGAGAAGTATAAGCAATTCATTATGAACTTCAGGATTTCAAAATCACAATCTAGGTTAGTCACATATCCAAAATGAAAAAAAAGGAAGCATGAGGGATGTTTGGCAGAATAAACTGAGAAGTTATTAAGACTATCGTGTTATTTATTTTATTGATATTTAAGTGATAACATGGAAAATATAGAAACAGTTTTCACATTAATAAGCAAAAAAAAGCAAAATATTCTTTTCTGTTGCCTTGCTCATTTGCATTTGCTCCCCTGTAGGGTGGGAAGGTAAATATTTTTTTGGGTATTTTTCCGAAGGCAGGGTAAATCCCCTAATAATTGCGCATTTTGCAAAAAAAATTTAGGTGGTATTAAAAGGTGACTATTTTCTTTTTTAAACATAGATCCTAAAATAAAAGATTAAAAATTTTAAATGTTTATGTATATTATGTGTGTGTGTATATATATATATGTGTGTGTGATACAGAATACACCTGAACAATTGAACTAAGTTTGGAGGAAATTTCTGCATAAGATATACGTAAATAAATAGTAATAATAAATTGAGCGACATTTCGTCATGCAGGGACATATTACTGCGTTATAAAAGACCAGGATCTTAAAAAATTGATGTTTGCTTTTTTTGTAACCAGTTAATCTTTTTACTTTTTGTAGAATGGCTTTTTATATCTGAAATTTGGCTATCGACATTGATCAGGCATATCCAACACATTTAATGTGAATATCATATTAGATTGCTAAGCTGTTTCACACAATAATAGGGAAGTATCAACCTATCAAATATTCCAATTTTAACTATTGCACAATGTTGACAGGCTTACAAAACACAAAAATTCACCATGGCCGGATTTTTAAAACCAACGATTGATTTTTTATGAATTTTTTAAAGAGCGATGCGCAAAAAAGAGGTGTGGCCTAAAACGTCAGCAGCTGACGTCATTTCCCTGTTCCGATCAGAGCTCCATTTCCATGCCGTGTTGCGCCTACCAGGAGGTGAATAGCACTGTCTTTTTCAGCCTTTTTAAAGCATTTAACTAGCATTTTTTCCATCATGGGGCTAGGATTCACGAAAGGTCAATCCAATAACCTTCCTCAAGTAAAGTCATTCATGGTGTTTGACTTTTTTCAAAAGGACGAGAGATTTAATGTCCTAGAAGTACGGGGAGTGAGACAACAAAGTTTCACCATTGTTATTCTTTAAAATTGTACGTACATATCCGTCTATGTTTGCAGTTCATATTATTCGCATTAGTTTCCCTTATCAAGATTGATCATTTCCATTTGTGTGTCGATGGTTTTTTTATCTGAATATATAAATTACAATGTAAGAGCGCTATTCCAGTTCTTACTTGGCGGCTTTTAATGAGGCGCGCATTTTGTAACAACCCTACTGCAAGTGATTCCAGTACTAAGTTTTAGAGCAGTTTTTGCATGAAAATTTTTCGCTTTGTTGGCAATAAAAGTTGATCTGCTTTTTTTTTTTTGTGGAAAATTGTTTTAAATCCACTAATACATGTTAATTATCCTTGAGTTTTTGTGCAACTTAGCAAAAAAAGGAAAAATATATTTTTTTGCTCTTTTGATAAAAATAATAAATTTGAAAATGGTGTTCATTTCATAAAATAAGTACCTTTTTGCAGGTGAGAAAGGTCTTGTATATATAGAAACGCTTCTGGTGATAAACTGAAAATGTATTTTTAAATTATCAATTTGTAATAGTTAAATTTGAAGATAGTTTGAATGTTAAAAAAGAAAGTATTAATAGTTTTTGCATTGTTATTAAAATGGAAATAGTAATGCATCTATTACTTTCTATTTAAGTTTATTGTGCAGGGTTTAAATTCCTTTGTTTACTTGCATTTTTTTAAAAATATCTCATATGCTTATTAAACATTTATTTATGAACAGTTGTGAACATATATTTCAAACTGTATTTCTCACTTGACATAGTTTTTAATTAAAATGAAGTGCAAATTTTCATTTTCAAATTTTAATTAATAAACACACTTGAAAACACTTCTTTCGAAGATCCTGCTGGGACGGAACAATAACAAATCGCTTGTGAGGAGTTTTTTTAGATGTAGATACGCATCCAGGAACGAAGCAATACTTGTAATTGATTCTACTAGCCATGACAAAGAAAATCAAATTAAAAACAATCGCAGAATGCATTAAACCCTACAGACAGCAAAGGATTTTCACTAGCCTTTTATGCGCGCTGCTGTTAGAAGGCTCTTGTTTTCCCGCGCCTTCCCCCAAAGATCGCCAAGCACTTCTTTGTCCTAGCCAACCCCGCCGCCTCGCAGCGCGGCAGTGACGTCAGTCAAAGGACTTACAAGCAAATGACGTCACTCGCGCGTGAACTTTAAAAAATTATTTTAAAAAAAAGTATTAGTCGTATCGTAAAAATTTTTTCGCAGATGATGTTCATGTATGTTACTCTATCAAATAAAAATAAAATTAGAAAATCGAATACTTCCCTATTCTTTAAATATGTGATCAAAATACAATTTTTGGGTAAAAATGTATATTGTTGGTTGTATGCAGAAAAGTATTTTAGTTGAATATAAATTTTTGAAATAAATACCCGGGTATTTACCCATTTTGGGTATTTACCCGGGTATATACCCTGGGTATTTACCCCTAAAAATAAATACCCGGGTATTTTACATCACTACTTCTCACTCAAATTTTCAGAAGCTTTTGCTTTACAAGCTGTTATTCATTGCATACACATAGTTGAATAATTGAATTTAAGAACTTCCTTTTTTTTCATACCAAAATTCTTCTTTTTCTTACCATAATTCCTTTTTTCTTCCCTTCTTAAATTCATTTATGCCCCTGTACTTATTCAACACACTAACTATAAGTAACAGTGGGGCAATTTTTTCAATTGTTTTCTTATTTTGCTTGGAAAGAAGGTACTTTTCAGTCTTCTGAGCACAGTTTAACTTATTCTTTTATTATTAAATCTACTTGAAAATTGTTCTCTTTTTCTTTTTTAGCATTAGATCCTACTGCAAATGATGAATCTCCATTATCGGATGAACTAGGTCTGTATATTTGTTTTAGCATGTGTAGTTTCTATGCAGGGATCTGTCTAGAAATTTTCCTGCAATTTATTTATTGTAAATATGTACTTATTACGTATAAATGTGTGTGTGTGTGTGTGTGTTTTTTTTTTTTTTTTTTTTTTTGTTTAAAAGATTTACTAGAACAATAGATTTTTTATCGGGAACATTCCAGACATAATAATAAAGCCAATTTCATCCTTTGACAAAGAATTTAATTCTTCCTGAAAATTTATTCCTGTAATAGCAGATATTAATGATTTTTTTAATGAAAAAAACATGGGTTTTCGATTGAATTTTTAGTGAATTAACTTTTTGTAATTGCAATAGTATAGTAGAGTATATTAGTTGCTAGAGACTTTATTAGGGGTCTCCTTTAGTAATCATGAACTTTGTGAAGGGTGTAATTGCTGTTTCTAAAGTTTGAAGCTGATCCATTCAGCATTATTTCTAGTATTCTTTCTCTTTTAATTCAACAGATTCTATTTCATAAATAGTATAAATAAAGCTACATAGCTTTGTTTTTAATTTAAGAAATAAATTCTTTGTTTTATTAAAACTGAAGCATAAATTTAGTGAGTGTATTAATTTGTCAATATTGTTTGCATGTACCTTAACTGCTCATTATTTTCTTTTTCTCCTTCTAAATGTATAAATTTACTTCAGTTTTCAGCTTTATTTGTATTGCTTTAAACCTTTAAAAAAATACACATTACTCGGCATCAGGGAATCAAAAAGCACCTTTTACTGAGTAAATGAAGCAGGCAACACTGACCTGTGTTGTGACTTACATGTGTTGTCTAATTATGCAATTTTCATGAAAGATATTTTCGTAATACAGTCAACACTCTATAGAATGACCTCCTATTACTGCGACCTTTCCGTTATGGCGACCGATACATTAAGTTCCATTTAGTATTCCATAGATGCAACATTATTTTAGCGCCCATTAGAGCGTCTGAACTGAACCGTTCACTCCAATATAACGTTCAAAACATAGTTTCAGTTTTTGTATTATCTTCAGGACTAATTATTCGAAAACTAATATTTAAACATTTTATGTTTCTAAAGGTAAAATATTACCTTTGAAAAGAATTATTTGTTAGTATAGGATCAAAGAAGTGATGAAAACCAAACACAAATAGTAGATATAACGAATTTTTTTTAAAAAATTAAAAAATTGAAAAGCTTCTACAGTTGCAGCATAAAATTTTAAAAAAGAGAAAAAAACTTAAAAAAACTTGTTTTACATTATTTTGTTATCTTGTTAATTTTTTGATTCGCTTTTAAAAGGAAACATAACTGTGAGCAATTATTCGTGTATTTAAAAAATTACTTAATAACATGCCATACCTTATAATGACCTCGTTATAGCTACGGAATTAGGACAACAGGGGTTGTTATAATGAGCTTCGACTGTACTGTTTTTTTTTTTAAGGAAAAACTATAATGTACACAACTTGCCGAATTTAGTTTTGTAGTTATCCTTGGCAAAATAAAAAATTATGCAGCGGGAAAAATGGCATATTTTCAGAAAATTGTTTTGGTGACACAGTTTAATATGTATTTATTTCTATATTCTAACATCTGAAGAATATTCTGAACTTTTCATTAAATTTTATGAAGTAATGAGGCATTGACGGCTACTTTTGGAGGATGTTAAGTCCTTAAAAAACTAAAAAATTAAAATAATAAGAAAACAAAATTGGCATTGTTACTTGCATAAACATAACAACAAACAAAATTTTGGTTTGTAATTTCAGATAATCTAGTGATGGCATTTAGAAGAGGCAACACAATATTTTTTCTTTTTTTAAAACACACGCAGAGAGCTGCTGATAACGACTCATTTCTTCATGAAAATTTTGCAGAATATTCTTTAAATGTTGCTTTATTATACAATAATATGGAACTAAATATATATTACTTGTATAGTGAGAACAAAATGTTGAAAATTTGCTTTTATTTTTGGTTTTGGTTAATTTTGGGCTCCTCTTTAAAAAAAAATGGTACGTGGTGGGAACTTATTGGCTTAAATTTAATTTCAACATACAAGAAACATTCCATAAGTGTTCAAATTTCAGAGACAACTATTTCATCACAGGCTAGTGCAATCAGCAGTGACGGCAACTCAGGGGGGCAAGGGGGGAGACCGCTCCCGCACTTTTTCATTATCAAAGATTGCCTGAACTTTCTTAAAATTTTAATTTGAAAGAAATTCTGGGGAATTACGTGAGCATCATCAGCGATAGATTAAAATTGCAATTTGTAGACTTCAGTTTCGAAAACTTTCCAGGGGAAAACCTGCAAACGTGTTCCCTTCTTCTTGTAACTTCTAAGATGGTCTAAATTTGTATTATTTAGGTTCCAATTTTAGAATTTTTTCCTAGGAGAACCTCCTTGCTTTATGCTTCTTAGGTCAGTAAATATATATGTGAAAATATGTTTCTAAGACTCCAATTACAACATAAATTCAGAGGTAGATCCCCAAATTTTCCTTTGAAGTCGCCAAAGGAAGTCTAAAATTGAATTTTCAGGGCTTTATCAGTTTCAAAGCGAATCTCCGAACTCATTCTTTCTTCATTAAGCCATTCAAAGCCATTTATTAATCCTAAAATAGCGGATTTGAAACGATTCAACTTTGCAAAAATTTCGGGAGAGAATCCGAGCACGACTTGCACCTCAGTTTGCTAAAAATGTCCTAAAATTGCCTTTTTAAGACGCCAGTTTCTCGATTTGTTTTTTTTTTTTTTTTTCAAAAATTACCTCATTTACATCGCCAAAGACAGCCTAAACATTTCTTTTAATATTTCAGCTTCAAACATTTTTCGGGGAAGGGGTTCTGAAGCATTAAGTCACCGAAAGATAGCCAAAAGTGAAATCTTCAGTTTCCAAAAATCCCCCCCCCCCCCCCGCACTTATAATCTACAATGGCCGTCTCTGGCAATCAGCCATGTATTAGTTTTACTTTTGCTGTAATTTGTTTTTTATTATATTTTTGAATACTATCATATTATCTATTATGTATTTTATTTTAAAAATTATTTGAAAATTTTGCATTGTAATTTTGTATTTCTTCAGCTTATAAAGCCTGTGATAACTAAAACGCAGCTACTGAGTTAAAAGTGTCTATTTGAAAATTTATTATTTCTGATATGTATTACTTGTTACATAAACTTCTTAATAATGTGTTATTACTCAAATTACTTCAAATATTTTTTTTAAACTAATTTTTTTTTTTTTATGCATCTTTTTTAGGTTTTGATCCTTGTGAGGTTGCATTATCTGGTCTCCGTGACTTAGTGAAGAAGAAAGTACATGTAAGCGAACAAGAAAGGCTAACTCGATTACTCCTGAAAAGTATTTTACCTCCCTCAGGCGATGTTCACCTTAGACAAAGAAATGGTTTGCATCAAGAATCTAGAAAAAAAGAACAATTGTCAAATTTTATTCCATTGATGAATGGTCTTTCCCCTGTATATTCCAACCCGAAACCTCCGGTCTGTGATATGAGTATGTATGACTTATTGGCAATTTAAATTCAACTTTTAGACTTAACATGAGCTTATAGTTTGTATAGTTTTTTTGGTTTTTTTTTTTTTGCTGAAGAAATGTTTGAGTTTTGTCTGAATTCATCAAGTTCTTTCCCAACTTTTCATGATTTGAGAATACTATAAATCAAATTTTTTCTTCATTTTTATCATAATAAGTAACTCTTTCATAGTTTGGGCCAATCTAACCTGGTAGCATCTTAATGTTATGATTGGTGATTAGGATTTGTTTAGTCTTTATAATCCTGTCTGGTTAGGTTTGTCCCTTCTGTAGTGAGTTTTATTTTGCAAAAATATATTTCAATTTTGAAAATGAAGGAGTCTCTGTTTTTACAATTTGATTTTAAGTAATATTTTGTGCCTAAGGTTTTTAAAAAGTAAGAAAAAAAAATGATTTGAATTCTGAAATTTTGAATTCAAATTATGTTTTTCGCAATCACGAACAGAGACAGGACCCTACTCATTGGAGTTATTGTTTCTAGAAACGGCTCCTGTCCCCCCCCCCCCCCAAGCCTGCCTCTCCTCCTGGGCGGTTACGTGTGCATAGTTGTGTGTGTGTGTGCAATGACAAGTGTGTATGCACGTAGGCGTGTGTGAGGGTATGTGTGTGTGTATGTGTGTGAACATGTGTGTGTGTAGGACATGGACGCCTCCGACCGGGAGAAGCGGATAGCTCAAAACCGGAGCAGCCTCGCCGCACCGCCGCCAGCAGAGGACGGTGGGCGGTGCTGCTGCATGCTTCTAGTCCAAGTTGAAAAAGGCACGGACACCAAAAACGGTCAAATGAGAACAATAAGCAATCGTGATTGCTCAAAAACTTGGAAAATGTAAAATGATTGATGATAAAAAGTTTGAATTGATTAGTTTTGAGATCAAATTGAATGATTACCAATTTGCATGAAGAAAAAAAAACTAATACTCTATCACAAACTTAAACTAATTGCATAAAAATAATTTATTTGATTTGTTTATGTAAAGCAGTATTATGTATGCAAGTGTTACCGTGCTTTTGGTAATATATTTTTCATTCTTTTGCAGATAATCACACGTTTCCCACTTCCATGCCCCCCACATTTCAAAATCAGTTGGCTGGAGCTTTCTCTGTTCCACGTCTCCCAATAAGAAATAACACGTTTCTTCCACCTGTACAGTGGCAGCAACAACCTACTCCCTTACCCACACAAGTATGTACTGTACAATAACTACACAGCTGACATTTTATTTACTAAACCTTTAATTTACAAACAGTCATTATTTTTACCATTTAATTTCTATTTCTGCAAAATTGTGCTTTAAAACATTTTTTCATAAACTGAAAATGGCATTATTATTATTTTATGATGGTATTTCAAAGTAGCTTTTTTGTTAAAAGTTGATAAGTCTCAGTTCAGGAACGGTTGGTTGAACTTAACCTTATCACAGTGTTCGCGCTCAACTATCCGTAACTTGGGTCCCAAGGACCCATTAATGAAATAGATTTGGGTCCTTTGGCGGAAAAAATGAGTCCCTTAAATTTTAAACAGAAAATCTTAGCACATAATTGAATAATATACAACTATTTATACTTAGGGAAAAGAAACTATCCACACAGTTATTTGAAAAAGGTATGAAATAAACTAATTTGGTTGATTTTGCCCTTTTCTTCTGTGATTATCATATGTTCAAATAATACACTTGCAAGATTTAGTTATTTGAGAAACTATTTAGTCAGTTACAATGAGGTAAACTCAAAATTTACTTTAAAGTTGGATTTTACCATGAAATAAAAAATAAATGCCTTTGATTGATCAAGCAGAAAGCACTCCCTTAACCTTTGCTTTCATGAACATTTTTCTAGGTGAAAAAAAGCAAACAGCCCCCCCCCCCCCCCCTCCATCAATTATCAATGGCAATTTCATAGAAATAGAAAAAAATCGCAAGCGAATTAACCCAACGCAAAAATCGCTATCGCAAAAACGAAACATTTTCTCACATGAGTATGAAAATTGCTCATTTGCAATCTTAAATTAGAAAATTGGACTTCATTTTGACTCTTTTAAAATATCTGTGTTGGCTTTGGTGCTACTTTAAAAATTTCGCCATTTTCAAAATGGCGCGATCGATTAATACGCGACTTTTGCAAGTACAAATAAAAATAGCCCCTCAGAAATAGGTGAATTACTAGAAAATGAACTAGGTTAAAGTGCTTTTGTATAAAATTCATATTCATAAGTAATTTAACAAGAAAAATGTTAAGTTCAGAACTTTGTGTTTTGCGCGATCGGGAAAATGTTAGCCATTTTTTTTTCACCCATCCTTTTATTGAGGATGCAAGATAATAATTTTCAAAAGTAATTCTGGTTAGGTGAATGCAAAATAGATAAGCTTTTACTACTCAGTTGTCCTGTATCAATCCTGAAGATTGCATTGAAACCACTCTTACTTTTGATCTTTATTGTTGTTTTCAGGAATTTTCCAAGATAAAAGTTGAGGGAGAACTTATTCTTAGAATACAGTACAATGGGCTATTTATGAACTTGCAATATTTTGCTCCTTGAGCTCTGCCCAGGAGGTCACTGTAAGCTCCAGTCTTATCACTAAAATTCCATTGACTGGTCAACAGTAGGGGTGTGTTTGAATAGCTGATAAAGAGATAGGGTCATTTTAATCCTTTTCTGTTGATTCTCCTGGTCATTGAAGCTTAAAAGCATTCACTAGATAGATCTTCAGCATTTTCCACAATTTTTTTCTGGTTTTTTATCTTTTGGGTGTTCTGGGTCCCTAGGACCCCGAATTTTCGCGGAAGTTGCGTCCCTTTCCCGCGAATTTGCGTAAAAAACCCCGCTATAGCGCGTAAACGCGAACCCTGCTTATCATCTAAATTTTTATGTGTCTGGATTTAGGCATTTTTTCTTTTGGTGCAAAACAAAAGTGAAATGACTAAAAGTATTGGTAAAATGAAATATAGCTTTCAAAATATTGTACCTAAGTAAGCTAATCTTAAAGATTACTTCAATATGAGATGCTTAAACAGGGTGTGAGAAGGGTAGCATGCTAATTACTCGCATTAACTTTGTCTTAGTATGCCTTCAATTTGTTTAACTCAAAATTGGTTTCCATTATATCTTACCATGGAAGTATGCATGCTGTACATAGTACCTAATTTTTGATGCTTTTTCCATTAAAGGGAACTCTTGTTTTTACAAACTGTTTTCATGGTCTCAAAGAGTTTGTGAAGTCAAGTGTCAATTAATGCATTTTATTTATTTTATTTGTTTATTTTTTAAGCTCTTTGAGAGGTTCTTTTTGAGTGGCCTTTAAGTTTAAAATTTTTATTGCAGCTACTCCTTGTCAGAATACCCCTTATTTTGTCGCTCTTTTGGACATATTACTCTTTCTCATTGCAGGATTGAATTTTTGACATCCAAACTGTCCAAAACCCAAATGTCAAAAATCAGTCAAACTCGAATACTGATATTGTTGTCAAATGCATTCATTATTGACAATTTTTTATAAGCACATAAGATTTCCTTTAAAATCATAAGTTTAATTAAAGTAAATTTATGTATTTTCCAGAAATTAATTTGTTATGCTGCAGAAATAGTTATGGATATTAAAACTGTTAAACTCATATTTCAGAGTAGTTCTGCCATTTTTTTTAAATAAATAAGATAATTAGTTGCAAGTAATTTTATCATTCCAAAACTCCTATTCCAGAATATATGTGTTCTTTTTCCTTTTGAATAAAAGTAAGCTTAATCTGATCAGCACTGAATGATTTATTATATATGAAACATTTTTGATAATATTATTTTTATGTGTTTTGTAGTTAACTTTCTGTAAAGCAATATAAATATTCTCTGTTCATAAATGAGCTAATATTTGCTTTAAATGCAATGCATAATGCCTATTAACACTAAGTATTTTTGAACTTAATTGTAATTTAAGCATCTTCAGTAAGATTTATAATATGATATGTTATGATATGCTAAATACCATCTTTCTTGTTTCCCGTCTCGGAATGTACATATTTTCTTCTCTCTCTCTTTTCTTTTATTTGAGCAAAGAAGCAAATGCTTTGCTTGGGTGTTGTAATTTAGATAGTATTTACTCATTTTGGGGGAAATCGTGATCGTAGCGGAAACTCTGGTACACAGTAAAGTTCTCAAAAATTAAGTTGAAATAATGTCAAAAAGTATTCCTACATTCTTTATACGGATAAATGTCAATTGTCAAAGACTAAGAAACAGAAAATTTTATTGTGCCAGTGTAAGATAATTGTAGATTATTTAAAAGCACCTTTTTTAGACATTTTTATAGGATGACAAAACTGCTCTGTATCAGGTTGCATTCCTTCTATTTCTGCATCCTCTTTTTAGAAGGCTGTTGCAGTGGAACCTATGTAAGTTGACCACTTGCGGTGCACTACTTTAGTGGTCAATTTAAGCAGGTGGTTAACATACAGAGGTTGATTTATATGATAAGGGCTAATTCCATGCCTGAAAAAAGTGGACAACTTAGGTGATCAACTTCACAGGTTTTACTGTACTGCTTTTTCTGCAATTTTGAAAGCAATCCTTGGCCATTTAAAAATGCCTATTTTTTTTCCTGTACAACATTTAACTATTTTTAAAAAATCTACAAAAATTGTTCTGAAATAAAATGTTCTTGACAGTTTAAAGTTAATTTATTTTGCTTCATGACTGATACTAAGATTATTTTGCATCATGACAGTTACATAAGTTAATACTTTCTGATCCGAGATTAATACTTAACAGGCAATTAATCTGTTCTGAAATATGAAATAAACTGAGGACTGTTTGAGCATGCTAATAATAACCAGTACTGTTATGATATTTTTGTAGATAAGTTTCTGCATTTATGATTCTTATGTGTAATAAGTATTGGTGAACTTCTTTTGCATGAAATCAAAATTGCATTTTACTTGTATTCATATTGTTCATAATGTATGAATATTATGAGCAACATTATATAATGTTTTATGATAATATTATGACTTATATTTTATTCAACAGAAATGTATCCACTGCTAAATTAAAAGAATTTCAATTTTCTATTTTTTATAGCCTAGACCGGAGTACATCTCTCCGCAAAGTTCTAATTTCTCTCAACCCGGTTTCATGCCATTTGAACAACGAAATTCTGCACGTAAGTTTTGTTTGTTTTACTTTTGAAAGAGCATTTTGTGTGTTAGAAGTCTTACCAACTGAAAATCTAACGCATTTTTAAATATAAAAATTTGAAGATGCCTTGTAATTAACTGAAAATCTTTTGAAGTCCTTGATCAACATTAAAATGTATCCTTAGTGTTTTGAATTTTGTGATTTATTTTGAAAAAGGTGCATTGAAAATGCTTAGCAAAATAGTTTTTGCCATCGTTTTTTGAATAGTTTCTCCAACTATATTTGTACACTCTGAAAATCCAATTTTTTTCCCCTCTGAAAAATCCTATTATTTTGCGAAACTTTTTTTTTTTTGGAAAAAAAATAACTAGTATCAAAATTTAGTGCACTGAGGAACTTGGCAATTTTGATACTTCCACTTAACTGAATTTCCACAATTAACAACCTCCTTTAATGAAAAGATGATTTTTCAAAACTTGCAAACATAAAAACTTGTAAGATAAATACCCCTTGTGTTTGAAAAATAAAGTAAAATATAACCACGGCAGAAATTGCAGATTACTGCAAGACATGTGTTTTGGTGCTTCTAGGAACGCCTTTATCAAATCAAAAAGTAATGAGCTTATGGATGAACAGACATTTTGTCCATAAGCTCATTACTTTTTGCATTGATAAAGGGGTTCCTTGTAACACTGAGACACGTGTCTGCAGTAATCTGCACTTTGTGCTTTCTGACGTTGCTATTTCTTACTTTATCAAGCTTGTACTTTGCCAAAAATTTCCATTCAGCGTTTGAGATAAGTTATTTTAGCACATGCTACCTTTTTTTCTGCTTATTTTATTTTTATGATTTTTACTGTTTTTACATTTTTTCTGAATAATTGATCACAGCAGTCTATCTGCAGCTTCAAATAGTGGCTATTTTCGTGCCCTCCCCCCACCCAATTAAAAATTATTTTCTAGTTGCGCCACTGTTGTGTGTTGTATGTGCGTATATCGTTACAAGATTATATTTTAATTCAAAAAAATGTCTTCCCGTTGTACGCAGAAATTATTACTTGTTTTTAAATTACTGCGCACATATTTATGCAGAATATATGACAAGTGTTCAATAATTTGAAGAAAATAGAGAGTTCGATATTTTTTGCTTTTTCTGCATAAAAATTCTGAATCTGGATGCCAGCAGATTGATATGCAGAAGGGTACACCCGCGCGTAAATCGCTAAGATTTTTTTTTCAACTTTGTTCTTTAATTTACTTATTTTTTAGTTTTTTAAAATTTAGTTTATCTTTTTTAATTTTATTTATTTTAAAGCGAATACTGAGATGTATTTCTAAAAAGTTTAAACATTATAAAAAATATTTAAAAAAATTTTTTTTTTTTAACTGGGGGGGGGGGGGGAGTGCGAGTTCACTAATGATCTGGTCTCCTCACTTTTTCAAGGCACAAGCCGCCACTGGTAAAAGGTTTTGTCTAATGCTAAAACTGTTGTATAAACTGGAACCAAATAACACTTATTCAGATAATGATTGTAAAAAAGTTCCAACTATTCAATTAGTTATAACTAGTCCTTGAAAAATCTCATTTTATCATTGAAAAGTCCATGAATAGTTTGTAAAGAGATTTAAAATTTTGTGTATGAATCATAAATCAAGAGCAGGTAGAGAAAACTTTGATGCCATGATAAAACGTAAATGAAAACTAAATGTTCCAATAATGAAGGATTAAATTTGTGCAATCTTAAGCAATATTTAGTGCTTTGATTTAGAATTAAAAACAGCTTTCAGCTTTTTTTGAAAACAGTTAATATTTGGAAAATGTTAATTTGGCATTAAACTAGATGTTTTTTTAATTTTTTTTATGGCTTTTAAGATAAAATCCTATGCCTTTCTATGATGGAATAATATAATATTTCTGTACTTTCCATGACCATCACTCTTAAAATTATGTTAATTCCAACTATATGGTTTTATTCATTATACAACTACTTCTTTTTTTTTTTTTTTTTTTTTTGTCTGTTTAGCTAATTGAAGGCATTATTTCTAAAATGTGCTGAACAAAAGTTTTTTTATTTAAATATTCTTTGTAGCAAAATGTCGGGTATTATTTTTTGTATTGTTTTTCGTTTTTAAATGTCAAGATTTTCATTAATTTATTATTATTTAACTTCATAGTATCGCCTGCTGAGCTTCAAACTCGAATGCGTATGCAGAGAATGCAAGATTTGTTTCGCAGCTCTCCTCATCAAGTTCCATCAAAACCAAATTTCTCTTTGTTTTAAAGTAAGTTATTTTACTTTTACTGAGCAAGGGATATGTAGTATTGTTTCTTAAACATCATTCGGTTATTTGAGATCTGATTTTGCATTTTTCATTTATGCAATTTAATTTTGTGATGTCAAATATCATTCTTTGGAACAGTATACATGAGGCATTTCTAAATATAACTAGGTATTAAAATTTTCACTATTTTTTTTAGAAGAAGCATATTTTAGCAAACTGATCTGCATCTTATCTTGCTTAAAATAATCTATAGGATTGGGCTCTTGTGACTTCAGTATAACGTTTTCTAAGTTTTGAATTTTTGGAAAATGTACTTCAATCCTTCATGGCTTGCAAGAAATGTCTTTAATATAGTTAATGCTTTGAGTAATTCTGCTTGTGTCATCACCTCACTTTCAGCATCATTGAATGAAAATTTTTCTGGTGAAAGACTTTTTAAAAAATAATAAGTTAGTAGTAAAAGTGCCTTTTTCGCCAATAAAAGATTGTATGCTACTGTAAATTTTCGAGCAGGGTGCCACTGAAATCATTCTAAGAATGTCAAATACTTCTTATCATATATTCAATACAGCATAACATGGAATTCCTATTCAATAGCAGTGACTTAAAAAAGTGACCTTATATCAAGGTTTACTCCTATGTTTTTCAACTACATGTCAAGTGTGGTTCTTGTAATATTAATGTTTTCAAATATTTGTTGTTTTATTTTGTCAATACTTTTAAATTTTCATATTTTCTCTTTTTCAGGATGTTCTAAGTGTTTTCTTCTGTTCAAGTATTTACCTGTATTAATTAAATTGTATATTTTACTTATTACTTATGAACAATGGCATTTTTTTCAAATTAAAAATTTGTGATATTGATAGAAACTTTTGTTAAATAAAAAATATTTTGTGCAGAGTAGACTCCATTTTATTTATTCATGTTTTGCTACAATTATTTCTTTTAATAAAAATTATTCAACTAATTGTCTGCTTTGAGTGTTTTTACATACACCTTATAAAATGTGCATATTGTAGTATACTTTTTAAGTTCACGAGAACTTTCTTGAAAACTGAAGGGATGTAATTGTTAAGCCACATAATTTTTGTACTTATTGTTTTTTTTTTTATTATCATCATGCCTCTATCTAGGATTTTTTCTCTACAGTTAGATTTGCTATGTGTTGTTTTTTTGCAACAAAAATTTACTTAAATAAAATAGTCTGAGGAATAATTGAAAATGTTGACTTATTTATCATAAAGTTTAACAAAATTTCTTTTTTTAATCCCGGGGTTGGCGCAGGTTACATTTGTTTTAACATTGGTCTCTATTTTCCCTTGTAAAAAATATTTTGCTACTTACACTAGTGATGATGTCTTCATGGATGTATTTTATCGTTTTTTCTTACCGAAACTAATTGTGTGGATCATTTCATGTTTATTTTTCAACATTCTTTCTGTGACATTCCAAGGTATTTTTGACATTTATGTAGAGTCCGTAACGTGACCTTTTTTGCCATAACTTTTTAATTTACTGTTTTGATTAGCATATTATTTTATTTTGATCTTTTCCTACCAACACACCAGCTCAAATTAAAATAATTTGCAAATCAAACGGTAAATTAAAAAGTTATGGCAAAGAAAGGTCATGTTACGGACTCTACATAATGTCCAAAATACCGTGGAATGCCCCTTCTACTAACTGTGATTACGTTTGGGATAAAAATGTTCCCTGTTGTGCAGTCTTTCTGCATCCTTTGCAATAATCAAATTTCATTCATTTCATCTGTTATTAAACTTCTTTATTAGGCAAATAAGTAACATTTTAATTTCACTAAAATCTTATCTTTAATGGTATAAATGCAACCTTTAAAATGCTATAAATTGATCATGAAATCAGTTTAAATTTTATTCAGGTATATTTTTATTTTACAGTTCAAACTAGTTTTTAAAACAGTAAATATAAAAACATTAATGAAGTGAAATCTCGTTGAAACATATACAACGCAATATCTGTCGACAAAATAAATTTTTATTAAATTGAACAAAATTCGTGCTCTATTGATGTTTGTTGCAATGTTATTTCACTACATAGTAAAGAAATGCATTCTGTTTCTACAGATAAGAAATATAGTTGAAATTTTCATTTTCCTTCTTTAAAATGTCATAGGGTGGTGAAAGATCAGGGAAGAGTCAGGGAACTTTATTAATCAGTTAAATATCTGAGAACTTCAAAAAAATAACAAAAAATCAGGGAAAGTTAATTTAATGATGGAAGAAAAAAAAATGTTTTCACTTTGCGAAATTAAGTACCCTAATTTTTTAAGCATTTCCGTCAATTATTTGTTAAAAAAAGTAAAATTAATGAGGGCGATTATACACTGCAGCATTATTTGTGCATCTTTTTTTCTGCAAGGTCAAAGTATTGAATGTCAAATAAAAAATCAACTTGCTTTTTTGCCATTGTATTATTTGCTGTCGCCTCAGATTTCACCATGGGTTCTTTCAGACTAAAAAATTCTGTTATTTTAAAACCGAATTATACACATATATATTTTGAAATTAATAATTGTTTTTTGCATTTCAGTGTTTGTTTCAAAACTAATCTAAGATTTTTTCAACAAATAATGAAATCATTTGAAATTGCGTTTACATAAGTAAATTTTTTTGTTATTTTTTTAATAGTTAAAATGATGTATTTATTCATTCATTAAAACCTGGGTTCTTGATTAGAGAATGGCTCAATGTGACTGGTTGTTAAAAGGTTTCAATTTGTTTTACATAAATATGTCTTTGTAGGTAAAACTACATTACTTTTATACTTTCACTATTACTTGTTTTTTCTCACAGCTACAATGAAAACTGCTTGAAAATTCAGTTCAAAATTATTTCCATATAAACTTTTTGGTTTTATCATGATTAGATATGTCTTTAAGAGTGGTTTTAATAATTCCTCAGAATTCTTATGTTAACTAGTTACTGGAAGTATAAAATTTGTTTTAGATTTCCTATATTATTTCTCTGTAGATAATTTAGTATACTATTTTCACTCCAAAAAAGGAGCATCTTTTCAAAATGTATTTTTAATTAACAGCTGAAAAAGTTTTAAACACTGTATTTTATTCAGTATGCAGTGGTTTTCAGGTAGGGGGAAGAGAGAAAACCATTATAATTGGTAACGTAAATCAGGGAAAAGTCAGGGAAATTTTTTTCATAGTTCCTGTCGCCACCCTGTATAAAAACCACAAATTATATTTTTTGAATGAGCAATAATAAAAGCATAGAAAATTCTATTCACAAGACTTAAAATTCTGTATGATATTTGCTTCTTTAGAAATAAGTCTGTTAGAATGCAAAAATGGGCTATTTTTCCGCTTATTCTTTGATACTAAAAGGGAATTTATACTTGATTAATGTTTTAAATTGGGGATACACCGATTAATTGGCCACTTTGCCAATCATTCTTAATCGGCAGGGATTAAGAATAATTTTTAAATACTTCATTTTTTGAACAAGAAACCAAGATGAAAGAATTTAATAAGTAATAACTGAATGATTTTCTGAAACAGCATTAAAGTGTACTGCCTAAACTAAAAACAAAAAGTACAAAATTTGCGCAAAACTGCATGAAGTATTAAAATAAACCCTCACAGCTGCTTTTATGAAACACTATTATGGAGAAGAAAAACAGTGTTTTTATTTAAAAAAAATTTTAGCACATGCTTTAAGTTTTTTTTTAGTTGATGGTTGAAATAATGTCAAATTTGTCAATTTAATTTTTCTGTTTTGAATAAATATGTGTATTTTCAATTTTGCAACATGCTTCGTATATCAATGTTTTCTTTGCTTTTTAACTTGGTGCTTTAAGATTGTCTTATAATTTTCAAAACGAGTACAAGCCTTGGACTAAGTGGTTACTAAAAACAATAAAAAGTAGATGCTAAGTTAATAGTGTCAGCTGAATATAGGCAGTTAAGTATTTGAATTTTCGTGACTAGGTTTACATAATAATGTAATTTTATTAACAATATGAAAGTTTGCTCACAGAAATTCAATGAAATGTCACTTCCTTCTTTTTTACTCAGATATCCAATTGTGCACATTAATAGTTTTGTGCTTAACATCATTTTTAGCACTTCTTGTGTTTTATATTGTGTAATTGAAAACTTGCACTTGTTTTTCCACGCCCATTGGAAAATTTTAATCCATTTACATTGAAGTCAATTCAAGGTAATACCACTAAAAGATTTTTTTTTTTTTTTTTTTTTCAAATTTTCACTAGTGTTTATTATTACTATATGAAGGTTTTTGAAAATAAATATTGTTGTTAAAGATAGCAATAGAATATCAGAATCGTATGTTGCTTTAATTGTAATCCAGTTTGTTACATTTACATAAATTTTAATTTTCAGAAACGTGTGAAAAGCACAGCTTGAGGGCTGCAATTTTAATATACTTGTTTAGGCAATTCTTGTTAAAAGTGTGCTTTTCTGAAAACTAGGACTGGATTTGAATACTTAAAATGTGGCAGTTACCCTGTAAGATAAAATACAATGTTAAAATGCAAACATTGGCAATTAATTCAAATCTTTTGTCGGGTGTCTTTTCATCCATAAGCTCACTTTTGCATGTAAAATGGGTTCATTTTCATGTCTGCAATTTATAATAAAACAAATGCTACGTTATTATAAAAATAGTTTATTAAACAATAGGGAACAAACAAACATATCTATAAGGAGGAAAACAAGCAAAAATGAGAAACATGCTTCTACATTACATCCTTCGTTATCATCTATCGGTGATTTACATTAATGGCAGTAAATGGTTATTTATTTCATAATGCTGTCTTCTGGTCAAATCATAATAAATTTTTAGTAACACAAATAGCTAAGTATTAATTTTTTATCTGAGTGTAAACATTTACTATATGAATAAAAAGATATGTTGATAAATCTTTTGCATATAAGTTGCAACATTTTCTCTTCCTCAATACTTTAAGTAAATTTTTTTTTTTTTTTGTAATTGCATTACGCTGCATAAAAAATGCTTATGACAACATTCCTGCTTATTCTGATGTTAAAGATTGAAATATTTTCAGGAATGTTCGCCATACTTCAAAATAAGCCTCTTAATAAAACAAAGCTCGCAATCAATGTGATTTTACTAAACAGCATTCATGTTTTTAAGAAGCATAAATATAATAGACATAAAAATGAGAAGCGAATTCTCTATGAGACACGAATATCAAGATAAAAAATGTAGATTTCATATTCTACTGAAAATTTTTGAAAATAGCAGGTTAAAAATTACTTTAAAATACTAGTTAAAACTTTTCATTTAATAAACGAGTTACAAAATCGCTCAACGCACATGAAGGAGTTCTCACGTCAAAAATTTTGAACCCAATTATGCGTTGATTAGATTTATAGCATACAGTAAAATGATTGTAGTGTCATTTAAAAACCATTACTTATGATGAGTGACTTATCAAAAGTTTTGGGGATTGCCAAGTAACACAATGGAGATTATTTTTCAAGTTTGAATCAAATCTAAATAACTCTACTTTAAATGTAAACTTTCCTAAATTGTGTTTTGGCATAAAAGTTTATCTTTCTGAAAAGCATTTCTTATCTTCTTAATTCTGTTAAATTTTGATATGCTTCAAAATCAGGTGTTAAGAGAAAAGAACTTTGATTTTCGTATCTGCTAAACTCTTACTATTTTAGTACAAAGTTATATAAAACTTTTGGAATGCAACATTAATCTATTGTAAGAAAAAATATTTAAACAACTCGTACTTATGGTCTAAAACTAACAAAGCTGAAATTGGTGCAGATTGTAAAGATATTGCAATTTACTTCATTCTAGTCACATTGTACCTAAGATGTTATAGCTCTCATGCAACTTCTTGTCCTTTCTAAGTTTAATAAAATGTTTGTTTTATTAAACTTAGAATGAATGTATTTTTATTGCTTTTTTATGAGATTATTCAGCGAAAAAGCTACTTTTGAGGAGATAGTATTTATAATATCCCTGAATTTTTGAAAATCAATGTTCATTCATTCTTATCTTTACTAATAATAAAGCTGAAAGTCTCTCTGTCCGGAGGATGTCTGGATGTCTGTCGGATATGTGTAGGATGTCTGTGACGCGCATAGCGCCTAGACCGTTCGGCCGATTTTCATGAAATTTGGCACAAAGTATGTAGCATGGGGGTGTGCACCTCGAAGCGATTTTTCGAAAATTCGATTTTGTTCTTTTTCTATTCCAATTTTAAGAAAAAAAAAATATCATAAGATGAACGAATAAATTACGAAATTATCATAACGTGGAACCGTAACATGGGCACAAGCCAATTGGCGAGATACGAAATTATCATAACGTGGAACCGTAACGTGGGCACAAGCCAATTGGCGAGAAAATTCACTACACATCATTTGTAAATATACAGGCGAACCAAAAGACCTTTTAATTTGCTATTACGGGCGAAGCCGTGCGGGTACCACTAGTCAAAAATAAATCATTTCTAGGTTTTAGTAGGACATGATATTTTCAGCAATTAGACGGGTGTACGTTTCTTGTACGTGTGCGGTAGGACAGAGGCAGTTCTGAAGGTTAAAAAGTCTGTGTCCCCCCACCCCTCTATCACTCATTTATTCTTACTTTTTTTAAAACTCTTTTGGTAGGACATTCGTTCAGATTAAATAGCTACTCTGCCCTGTTTTTGGAATTGAAAATATCTTTCTTCTGGATCACTGTTTATTCCCAAAATGAGAAATATTTCTGAGGAGCCTCGTTCTTTTGCCACTTGCTTATCCTCAAAAACGGAGAGATTTTTATGCCAATGATAGGACTAAGGCTGCCTCGCAGGTTAAATGCATCCTTGTTCTTTTGCTTTTCACAGCTTATCCTCAAAAAAACGGAAATATTTTTGTGCAAATGGTGTAACATAAGCAGCCTCACAGTTTAATGCACCCTCGTTCTTTTGCCATTAATAGCTTATCCTCAAAAAAGGAAATATTTTTGTGCCAGTGGTAGAACGTAAGCAGCCTCGCAGGTTAAATGTGTCCATGTTTCTTCTCCATCGATTATTTCTGATATATATACTTTATATGTTTCTGGATCAACTGAAAAAAAAAAGGTATACAATTACGAGAAGTTAGACACATTGAATTCTAAATTTGTTTTGTTAACTGTATTTTTAAAATAAAAGATCCTTCATTCAACTATGACAAAAGTAATAGCGATTTTTAGCTTTGGTGCTATCACATTATTTCCATTAAAACCTCTATATTTTGATGATAAACAATCTTGATACTAAGATAAATAAATACCTTTGTGCTGAACAGTAAAGTAAGACAAAACAACGTTAGAAGAAGCACAAATTTGTAAATTACAGCTGACACGTGTTTCGGCGTTATAGGGAACGCCTTTTTCAATGCAAAAAATAATGAGCTTATGGATGAAAAGTTTGTCTGAAAAGTATGGATGAAAAGACTCTTTTGTCGGATGTCTTTTCATCCATAAGCTCATTATTTTTTGCATTGAAAAAGGCGTTCCCTGTAACGCTGAAACACGTGTCTGCTGTAATTTACAAATTTGTGCTTCTTCTAACGTTGTTTTGTCTTACTTTAATCTTGATACTATATGAACACTTACCCGTTTCAAGTTTTTTTGCAACTTTTTTTTTTTTGCTTCATTATTATTATCATCATCATCATTGTTATTTTAAACTGATTAGCTGATTGATAAAGACGCGAATATTTTCTTAAGCTTTCAAAATGCATTCTTTTAGTTGTCATATTTCGCAAATACAGTGAAACCCCTTTACAACGGTCTTCAACATTTTGTTTGTTGTAACGAGATTTTCATTGTTATGAAATTCAAGCAATGATTACATCCAACACATTTATCGCATTTGAAAATTATAAAATTGATATTTTTCTCCTGCTACAATTGGTTCACAGACTTACCTTTCATTTTTGGTAAATAGTCATTGAGGTACATATCTTTCTTTCTAAGTCCCCTGCAGTTCTTCACTGCTATAGCTTCCTTGCCGATACCATAACTGTGAATCACACCTTTTTTGAGAGAAGCCTGTGGGGGAGAGAAAAAGAGAACAATTTACTACAGTAGGATATTTCACTGTTATTTCTGGACTTAGATGTCTTTCTGTTGCTCTGAGGCAACGATATGGGAGGATACAATATATATAGTATTCTCCCGCATATAGGGAGACAACTTGGAGGAAATATAACTAAATATGGTTAAAAACCGGTGTCGAACCCCCGTTTTACATGAATACTAGCTCAACCCATGCGTTTCTCGAAGGCCACTGTGAAGAGGATTATTTACCGATACTTTAATTTAATAGAATGTGTAGCGAAAAATGAAAAAAAAAAAAAAAAAAAAAGATCGATTTCTTCAAAACCAGTTCCATTAAAATTATTTTTATCGGTAAATAAATAAATAATAGTTCTAATTTACGAGTGAAAATAAGTCAAACACCGAAAGTTTTTCTGAGGAAAAGGAAGAACCTTTTGGGGAAACTAAGTGGGTAAAAGGTGAAACTCTTATTGTTGAAAATATATATAACTTCTCCTGTTTTGGGTATCCTGTATGGTAGATTTTTCCATATATCGAGAAAGCATTAGACCCGAAAATCAAGATGAGCAGTACTGAAGAGCCTTAAAGTGAAATTGCAACACTAAGAAAAAAGAATGTGAGTAGCTTCATAATCATAATAATGGCTGGAGCGTCAGTGGTGAGATAAATTTGCAAATGATTTAAAAAATTAAAAACTAACTAGTTTATTCAGTTTCTAATCTGTCAAACTCGGACAGCTATACAGGCCACAATCCAGCGAGGCAAGCTATCCATGAGTTAAATGATGATTTCTTGAGGTAAATTACCTAAGACACATCCACTGCTGTGCGCAGTTCATCATTGGTATGTACCAGTGATCCTCAATCCATGTCATGTCCAATGAGATCCCACAGGTGCTCGATAAAATTCAGAACTGAAGTCCACTGAACGGCAAGGGTAGGATGTTTAATCCAGTCAGATTGTTACGAGTTCGCCGTGCGAAATACGGCCCGGCAATGTAATGCTGTTATACAGTTTTGGATGCACCCTAAAACAAAGGCAGGGCGATAGGTTCTACAACTTGTGTAACGTAGCGGGCTGCTGTCAAACTGCCGGCCAGCAACGTATATACCAAGCACGTCCTTGAATCAAACACTATGTCACTGCAAACCATGATGCCCACGACAGGACCGACGTGACGTTCGGCGAACTGAGCTGGTTCGTGGCATTCTCTGAAGCTCCACCATATCCGTCGAAGGCCGTCATTTCACCACAGACAGAAACGAGATGCATCCATGAGCAATACTCGATGCCATTCAGTAGTCCAGATACGATGACGCGGGCACCAAGCCTGGCGTCTAACTGTATGTTGAGCAGCCAATGGTACCAATGTTGCTGGTAGCCGTTCACGTAACCGTTCACCCGCATCATGGTGAGGGGTGACACAATGTTTGATCACAAGACGCCTCTGT
Organism: Uloborus diversus; assembly: GCF_026930045.1. Lineage (NCBI taxonomy): Eukaryota > Metazoa > Arthropoda > Arachnida > Araneae > Uloboridae > Uloborus > Uloborus diversus. Next base: position 36,908,151 of record NC_072737.1, on the reverse strand, counting down.
TACACTGATGGCCGTTTGGCAGCGGACCGCTGCGAAGCTCTAGTTGTAGAGCCTGTTGCTTTGCCCTCGTTTTAGGCCGCACCATACACGGTATTAGAGCAAGAAAATTCCAGGCCGCATGTCGCACAGTAAACTCGTAATAGCCTGACTAGATTTAACATCCCTCCCTGCATCTTCAGATCTGAATCCCATCGAGCACCTGTGAGATTTTATTAGACGTGACACGAACCAAGGTGTGGAACAAACTATTGGTGTTCTGAGTACAGCAGTGGTTGGGGGTTTGGTTAAGGTCACCTCAAGAAACCACCAATCAACTCATTGATGGCATACTCGCCCAAATGAAGCCTGTATAGCTGCCCTAAGTGGACACATTAGATACTGAATAAATTGTTTAATTTTTAATCATTCTTTTTCTGTTTTTTAATCATTTGCATATGTATAGCACCACTATTACTCCTGCAATTTTCATGACGTTACGCACATTCTTAGTGTTGAAATTTCACTTTTGAGAAGGGTATGACAGTAAAAAAGGCATTACTGGATTAGACGGTCCTTTGATATTACTTCTTCGAAGAAAATAAATTCACGTAGTGAAACCGCTTGCATTCCCCGTTTATGACAATTAAAATTATGCACTTTAAATTGAAATAGAACAAAATGATTGAAAATAGGACAAAATAACATAGTAATCCTACCTTGGAGACGAATATGTGGGAATTCTTGTTAGGACTGCGGCCATATGCACCGTACATTTTCCTCATTAATACTGGCTCAACAGTTGGTATTGATGCATTTGGAAGACCTGTGAAATAGGAATATAATTCAAATCATATTTTTTTTTTACGGTGTTTGTTATTCATACCTTAAATATCAAATATTTATCATCATACTTTTTCTATTTCATTCTTGCAATTTTTGTTACTGTCATTAAATTAATGTTCCAACACAGTATACGTTGGTGAGAAACGCAATCTAGAGAGCTTTCTCAAGTACAAATTGAGACCCCTAAGTCTTTCTCATAAGGTAATATGAATGTGCTATTGCTGTGTTAACCTAAACACGTACCCATTTCGGCCCAAACCACTTGTCCTCCTTTAATGATCATGCTTGGTTTTGCTCCGAAAAAGGCAGGGTTCCAGAGAACAAGGTCCGCAATCTTACCAACCTGTAATATCAGTGAAAAATTCAAGACAATGATTTCTTTGTTTCTTTTTTTTTTTTTTACGAGCATTCATTTGATTCTTACCTCCATTGACCCAACCACATGTGATATCCCATGTGCAATGGCAGGATTGAGAGTGTATTTCGCTATGTACCTCCTCGCCCTGAAGTTATCGTGTGAGGTGGTGTCTTGGACTAATGGACCGCGGTGTTTCTTCATTTTGTCTGCTGTTTGCCAAGTACGACCTATTACTTCTGTGATGCGGCCCATAGCCTAGAACAAAAGGGGAAAAAATACTCCTAGTGCAAATACGTAATTTGAGAACAATTGGTAAATACGGAACAACTATATTAGTGAATGAGTAGGAAGTTTTGTTTAGTGTGCATGCTAATGATTAACATTTACTTGTGAGTCTGAAGACATGATAGATATTGCCCCCATGTCGTGTAAAACATCTTCAGCTGCAATGGTCTCGCTGCGTATTCTTGATTCTGCAAAAGCTAGATCTTCTCGAAGATTTCTGCAATAGAAATGTATTAAAGGTATTACAGTATTTTTCTATTTTAAGAAAAGACACGCACTAACAAACTAATTATTATAGATAAGGTTGCAAGAAGACTTGAAGATGAGGTTTTTTTCATATTGAAGGCAACCCCTACTAGTTGAATCATTGATGACATTTGTTGTAGCCACTAGGAGACTCCGCTCACGGTTCGTTTCGCTCGCTTACTCCCGCTATTGTTTTCGGTACCGAGTACTATAGAGAACAGCTGATTTTCTGAGGAACTTTGGTGACATTTGTGTCTAGAATAAACAAATCCCACCATAGGAGAGAAAACTAAACCATGAGTTACTGACAGAGGTTTATTTGCGATTGTTAACCAGAGTGTTGCTCTATTATTCCCTACTTAGCTGTGAAGAGGGTATCGCAAATAATGTCCAGCAAAACTTAAATTTTCCACTTACTTATCCAAATGATGGCAGATGAGTAACATATCCAGGTGTTCTTCCAGGGTATTTCTTGTATAAGGTCGTGTTGGATCGGTGGACGATGGGAGACAACATTCTTCACCACATACCCGGATGATATCCGGGGCGTGGCCTCCTCCCGCTCCCTCGCTGTGATATGTGTGGATCGTTCGTCCTGCAAAAGCTTCTAAACTCTGCTCAACACAAGAAGATTCGTTCAATGTATCCGTGTGAATGAGTACCTGTAAAAGTAACAAACATTGATGGAACAGCAGCTTCACCGTTGAAAATTTCAGATCAGATTGCGTAATCATTTACCCTCTCGCTACATATCCTCCTATTTCCACGGGCAACGTGGCTTTTCAGCGATTTCGTTAAGAAAAATGAACACTCACAGAATTGAAGAGCAATTTTCCCGAAAGACACAAGTAAAATGATTAAACTTAAGTTTCAACAGCTATTTGATTTTTTTAAAACTTTTAAGACGCTTCAGCAATGCAAAGTTTCCGAATGCTGAATTTATCCATCAACACTTCTGTTTTCCATCACAATTTTCAAAAATGTTGAATTGGCAAAATTAGATGGAAGACTAAAATTGGTCAAACTAACCTAACGATTTTCCTAGCTTGTTGATTGTGGTGTATCCGAGATGTTAATGGATGTCGTTTAGAGTGATATACACAGTTTGATCTAAAGATAACCAAAGTCTTTAATGATAGAGTAAAATAAGCGTAGTAATATGTTTTAAAGCTAATATTTATTCAAATATTATCCATTTAACTTACTCTAACGTTTTGAATGGTCATTTAATTGATCCAAAGACTTTAAATTTTGTTTTGGGAATGTACTTCAGCATCTGTTCGTTGACTGCTTAAATGGTTGGAACATCATCACAAAAAGCTGCTTTCATTGCAATTTTCAGTTTCGAGAACGTAAAATAGATTTGTGTCCACCCTCATCTATTACCGTGTGATTATTTTCTTTTCCAGAAACTGAAAACAGTAATGAAAGGAGCTTTTTACGATGATGTTCCAGTCGTTCAAGCTGCCGTGACACAGGTGCTAAATAACATCCCTAAAAACGATTTTCGAAAATCTGTGGATAAATTGACTGACCGTTCAAAAGGTGTATTGAGTTAAATAGATCCTATTTGATTAAATATTAGCTTTAAAACATATTACCACGCTTATTTTATTCTCTTACTAAAATGTTCGGTTAGTTTTAGATGATACTGTGTATGTCAGGATTCTTAAGAACACAAATTATGGTCTGAAGATACTCATGTCTCATTTTGTGCACTGTAAAAATCTTATGCATGCTAGGTGCAATGTCAGCTAGAAATATCATAAATTAACCACAGCGTATAAGCACAGAAAGTATAACTGTATTATAATGAATGGAAGACAATTGTTTTTAAAATCTTGTTTCAATTGTTAACTACCTCCATTACATTACGACTTTAATTGAACACTAGCGGCACCCGCACGGCTTTGCCCGTAGTAGAAAATTAAAAGGTCATTTGGTTCGCCATATACAAATAATGGATGATGAATTTCTCGCCAATTTGCCATGTTAATTTGCTCGCCCATGTTATCGTAGTTTGCTCGCCAACGTTATGGTAATTTGCTTGTCCAGGTTATGGTAATTTGCTTGTCCACGTTATGGTAATTTGCTTGTGTGTGTACACGTGTACGCGAGTGCATCTGTACGTGTGTTTGCACGTATTTGTGTGTTCAACAACAAACATTTGTGTGTGTGTGTGTTTAACAACATCAATGGAATACGCGAAATACACCGCCAGCTCAGTCAATTCCAGCCGAAGACTGCAGTTTCGTGCTTATTAGCACTCATCAGCCCGGCATAGGAGTGACTGAGCTGGAGGTGGAAAACCTCTTAAGGAAGCCTAGAGTGCCAACCAAACTGGTAGCTAATACAAAATTAGCACTGACCAGACGAGTGACCGAAACAATGGTTCGGTTCAACTCGAATTTTGAAGGCAAGGCAGGTATGTTCAGTAAGTTACCGCCCTATAGCCAGGGCTAAGGCAGAAATACATGAAATACACCGCCAGCTCAGTCAATTCCAGTGCCAATTCCATCCTATGCCGGGCTGATGAGTGCTAATAAGCACGAAACTGCAGTCCTCGGCTGGAATTGACTGAGCTGGCGGTGTATTTCATGTATTTCTGCCTTAGCCACGGCTGTAGGGCGGTAACTTACTGAACAAAACATCAATGGAGTAAAAGTGAGTTTTTGTAGTGAACTTGACAAGAATGTGAAATAAAATTGAGCTACAGAAAATTACTTGTATGTCGAGTTCTTCAGCAATCTTTAGAGCACAGTCAATTGCGGCTGGAGTTGAACCCCAATCTTCATGAAGTTTCAACCTGAAGAGACAGAAAGGATAAATCAAAAGTAATACAAATACAAATGTGACGACCAGCAACAGGCTCTTGGTCCAGCTAGGCTGGTCCTAGTCAATTTATTAGTCCCCAATGAAGACCAATGGCCCTCTTAAAGCTATGAAACCCCTTGTGCATTACCTCCTCTTCCGGTTAGCTGTTCCAAATGCCCACAACCCTACTAAAGTAGTAGTTTTTCCTTATTTCCAGGTTAGCCTGAGATTTGAATAGCTGAAAACAATGACCCCTTGTCCTGCTTTCGGTACCGAAATTTAATGCATTAACATCATTCATTTTGATGAATTTAAACAACTGAATCATGTCCCCTCTGATCCTGCATTGCTCCAGGCTATACATATTAAACCTATTAAGTCTAGTATAATAATCTAAATCTGAAAGTTCCCTTACTAATCTGGTTTCCCTTCTTTGAACCCTTTCCGATACAAGAATAGCTTTCCTCATACAAGGCGACCAAAACTGCATAGCATACTCCAAATGGGGTCTTAGGTCTTACTAAACTCCTATATAAAGGCAGAAGAATCTTCTTAGATTTGTTTGAAATAGATTTATTGATAAACCCAAGCATTCTGTTGGCTTTGTTACTTGCAATGCTGCACTGTTGACTAAACTTGAAGTCCTGATTTATTAAGATACCCAGATCTATAACATTTTCTGCCTGACTAATGAGACTTGCTGCTGTAAGAATGATGTAAGAATGTAAGACAGAGTGTAGACAGAGTAAGACTGAAGTGTAAGAGTGTAAGAATGAAGACTTGCAGCTGTAGCTACACCAAAACATAATATGAAAAATTGGGTCATCACCTAGTAGTAGGGCAATGGTGGCTATAGGACAAACACTCTCATTTGAACTTATTTGTTAACAACAGAGATTTATTTTCTGTTCTATTTATTACAACTAGGATTTGTTGTTTTAGCAGGACATCAGGATGTATACATCTAAATTTCGTGTACTTGTTTTTTCATTAGAGATTTATGGATATAGTACGCTACTTTTAGATAATGCGAACATAATTAAGAATTAAACGCAAATATACCCTCAAAAGTAATGACGTTCTATTGAGATCGAACTAATTCCTTCATTTATTTCAGTTTCACGCTTTTTCACTACGTTTTATAATTCTTTGAATTACTCGACTTGTCAATAACAAGAGGGAAAAGCTTTTTTTTTCTTAATTTATGAATGTGACAAAACATTTTTCAATTTCAGTTACTTTTAAAACATATTTTTATTTTGTTATAGTTATAATGTCTTGGATTAACTGGTTTTAAAAAGTAAAATTTTATTTTAATTATAGACTTACCCTACAGTTTTTACAATTTTAGTTCTTTTTTAAAAGTTACTGTTTAAAAAAGTTTTAATTTTAGTTATTTTTTAAAAGTTAAATTTTAGTTACTTTAAGAAAATATTTTATTTTGTTACAGTTATAGCGTCTTGGATTAGCTGGTTTTAAAAGCAAAAGTTTATTTAAATTATTGACTTACCCTATAGCACCAGCATCTATTTGTTCCCTCAGTGCTTCAGATAGGGAATCAGTATCAGACGTGTTTCCTTTTCCTAAAATATATATTGACAAAAAATAGAGGTTTCAAATCAATTTTAGGACGTAATTGAAATCTTTCATGTGAGGCAGTGAGAAGAAAAGGGGTGTAAGTAGACGCTTTCAAGTTTTGAGTAAAACGCGATTAAAGTTGCGGTCCTAGTTAGGCTTTCTTTGAAAAATTTCTCTAAATCATGCTGCACCTACCAGGACAGAGGAGAGGTTCACCTTCCATCTGTACTGGTTATCTCCCAAGTTTAAATTTTGTCACTTACATCCCTTTGCTTCTCACTGCCTCATATAAGCTGTGTTACGCTGGAAAATGTATTTTAGATAAATTATTTGCTGTATTTTACAAGAAAGTTAGTCTTACCCGTGAATCCGAAATTCATGGGAAATTGATCCGTACTTTGTATCATAGATCTAGAAAAGAAATATGGTTATTAATATTCACAACTGCATTTGCATTGAATGCCAGACTTTACGCAAAAGTTTAATAGATCGTCTTTAATTATGGTCACAGTTGGTGTAATACATACCTGTTGTCTACAGGGTGTTTCTCTGCAAGACCTTTATTTTCACCACCGTTAGTCCTAGATGCATACTTTCAGTTGCAAAAATGTTCAAAATCAGATGCAGAGTTAAGATATTGAAAGATTGAAGCAAAAATAAAAATGGATCATAAACTACAAAATTTAACTTTTTATACAGGCCCTAGGTCCCCTTACTTATGTTTAGGGAAATAATATCCATTGAAAAATATTACTAGCACAAAAAAAAAAGACATTTGTACGACTAAAACTCAAGGAGATATTCGAGTTTGAAGTTTTAAGGGACCATACGCAAGATGAGATTGGAACTTATCGCTTTTCAGAAGAAAGACAGATTGTCGAACTAAAAACACAAAGTATTGATATTTTTCATTGCTATTCAAAAATAAATGTAAATATTATGCCATGATACTTAAAAATACACTAAAGAAACTCGAAGAATTTGAAAAAACCTCACTCTATACTCACGTATGATTTTGAACACTTGTTAACCGCTATATTTTCTTTTAAAAGATGTTATTAACAGCGAGTGTAAAGTGGTGCAAAAAAGTAAAAGTTAATCTCAATTTCCGAATTTCAGAACATGTCGGATTTCTGAACGCTAACTTTATAGCCCCCTATATTGGTTTAATTTAAGAAATCCCTACTATCATTTTAAAAATCTATTTTGTATTCAAACTTTTGTTGTTAAACTCATAAAAAGTCCCGCAAACTTTCATCTTTCAATGATGGCAGCTTGTAGTTACCTCGTAAAAGTAACACATCAGACGTGAAGTGAAAAGTCATTTTGAGGTACCCTAACAAGAGATGCTTGAACTTTCTAATGCAATATTATTCGTCGGAAAATGTTTTGTGTAAATAGCAATAACACTTCATTTTCATACTTCTTCCTATTTTGAACTAATGAAATTTATTGTCTTTTTCGACTAAAATAGCCAAAGATCAATTAAGAAACATATCCGAAGCATAGCTATTAAGATTCTTCGACGTATTTTTGATTCACGGGATTCTGTGAATGAAAGTATCAACTCTCAACTCCTGTTGATTGCTGGCAGTAGCAAGGCAGGCTGTTTTCTCTGCCTTAAGACTGCACTGGCAGAGAAACAAGTTTTACGGAATCGTTTATTTTTCGTTGGAATTGATATGTGAGGTGATTTGCATTAAATTTACAGAAAAACTTCAATGACACCCTCAGAAGAAGTCCCTAGAATGTTCTGGGAAGTAAGATACACTTTTATATATTTATTGCACTCATTAAGAAAATGTGACATGCTAGAGGCTGATCGTATGCATAAAATTCAGGTGAGACTACGTCGACTACTTATTAGTGGTGATGGGATTATGATTCATATGATTTATTCAGCGCTTTCCATAAACTTGCAACGATTTTCACGGAATTTATAAGGCATGCTTTTGCTTATATCTCTGCAACTAGACCACTTAGAGAATTCGGGATTTCACTAGGTACAACTTACTCTAAAAAATTAAATTCTAAAATTATTATTTCGATCAGGATGAGCAAAACTAAGACCACAATATAGACAAGCCAGCGCGTGTCTGAGTGATTGTCTTTTCTAGCGAGTTATCGCGTTCTGTGATTTTTCACGACGAGCAATTATTAGCTACACATGTATTGTTCATTGAATGAAATATTATTTTTGACCCATTTGGAAATGTCCAGAAACTTTGCTCTGGTAACTGCAACAATGAAAAATCCGATCTAAAATGACTAAACTTAAGCTGATGAGTCGGTCAGTCATATATCTTTCGTTACTCGGCAAATGTCCCATTGGCAAATCCATTTCTTACTATAGATATGCCGGTATGTTCCCGTCTATAAAATGAACAGTAGTGCAATTTCTTTATTTAGTTCAGGAATTGACGCAGAAAGTGGTGGAATGTACACTTGATCGTTTACAAACTCCACACACAGGAATCCAGCGATGATAGCACCGTTCTACATATATATCAAGTATTAACTATATGCATAACGAGAAACCGTTTCCATGGGCAAATGAAACCACCCAGTAAGCGGCCAATCGCGTGGAAAAATATTCAAAAAAGAAAATCTTCAGTGAAATTTAAATAAGAAAATTCTTACTATCAAATTTTCAAAACTGACATCTGCAAATTTCAATCGACGAGAGCATTATGTCTTTCTTTTATGTGACGCAAACGACCTTTGCCCGTTTACTTTCGAGATTTGCCAATCCTCCCGCGTTCAATAGCGGCTAGTGGTTACCGCTACGAAGTTGTGTATCGTGCTACGTTACATCTATGGTTGTATGCCTAATACCAATGACAAATGATTACCGTCATCAAAAAGTTGGAGTTAGTTTTGACACCTAATGCCATCTCTGAATAAAATTTGTAAATATTACAGCTATTCAGACTTTAAAATGGTTAATTTCATCGAATATTTCAAAATTTCATGACGTTTGAAACTAATTAGCTAACCAAGCCTGTACAGTAGTACTAATAGTTATAGAAAAATCTACCGCAATCCCTACTGTTGTTCTTCCGAATCTTCATGTAAAGGTTCTGTTGATCCAATCAGCATTTTCTGAGGATTTTTTTAGAGGATTTCCAATGACTTTGGAAGTTTAGCCCATATTGTTTGTGTTTCTACAACTGGAAGCCCAGTAAAAGCTGTAGGATCTGCGAGCCTCCCCACAGCTTCCGTAAGATATTTTCGATTTTGTGTCTATCACAATATCTAATGTTTATTTTTAAAAAAACGTAAAAAATCATAGCCATTAAGCATTTTCAAAGGGAAGAAAAAATAGTGTGTCTTGATATTTAGTCTCAGTTGTCTTAGTTATTCTGGCACCCGCACGGAAACATTCCGCTTCGGATTGACGTCATAACTCTTCCCTCAACCGTCGCAACATGTAGAAATTCCGAAAACAGTCGGTTTGAGGGAGGTTTCATGTCGTCAATTGGAAGCGGAATGCTACCGTTTTTTATTTATTTTTTTACTTATTTATTTATTTATTTTTATAGAATATAGCCCTAATAAAGAGGAGTTAAAAAATGTTATAATTATAACCAGCAAACGAGTTTCCCTTTTCTTTTTTTTTTAAATATTGAAGAAACAGAAAATTAAGTTCTCACTTCATGTGTTGCGAGCCGGGTGTACAGGTTGTAGCTCTTGTCCCTGTAGCTGGGCCTGTGCCTCCTCCAATTAAAGTTGTTATACCAGAGCCAAGGGCTTCTCTAACCAACTGTGGGCAGATAAAATGAACGTGGGAATCGACACCTCCTGCAGTTAATATCATGCCTTCCCCGGCAATGACTTCTGTAGCCACGCCTACTATCATTCCGTCTGACACGCCGTCCATGACGTCTGGATTGCCAGCTTTACCAATGCCATAAATACGATTTCCCTGGAAAAAGTTATGAATATGGAATGCTTCATTGCCAAAGAGGGAAGGTTTTACTACTATTCAATTAAAGAAACTTTATTGTGACACTGAATAACACTTTCATTCGCAAAGTAATAATAATAATAATAATAATAAATTCATAAATACATAAATAAAATAATAAAAATTTGCCTCAAGCAATAAGTTGCCTAAAGTTACGCTGGTTTCACTCCGATTGTGACATATGATAGGAGTTTGGTGTAGGTTTTTTGTGCGAATTTATTGGTCTTACATAGTTAAACGATAAAGTTCTCGCATTGCGACACGCTTTCTGATTGGCTGTCGTTTATTCTTTCATTAAAAATTACTTTCATCCAAAGAAACGTGATTTGTTGATTCCGTTATGGCGTGCAATGAACAAGAAAGCTGTTCTGTGTGCTATAAGTATATAATTTAAAGCTTCAGCAACGTTCTTCAACTATAGGAAGGGTAAAAACGTATTTTGCTGGTGTGGAAATACAAAGTAGCATTAAATGCAGAAAAGACTTTTTGTGCCAACTAAAATAAAAGTTGAATACGTTGCATGCGAAAGTTGACTAGATATGCACAGTATGTTGTAACAGCATAAGTAATAATTTTCAACAACATAAGTAATAATTTGAAAAGACAAATGTAGAAAATATTAATCAAATAAAATAATGGTTTTTATTATTTTGTAACATGTCCTATTTAACTTCTAGCAAACTAATATCTACTGCTGGAGTTTCACTGGGTGACTTTTTCCATCTCAAAAGGGATTCATGCAATTAATATACTCAGTAACTGGAATTATTCAAGCCTTTGGAGCTGTCAAGGTAACATTTAGTCGGTTTTCACGTTGGTTTATTTTTGAAATACTTTTAATTGCTATGTCCGAAAAGTTGAGAAACCAGAAGGCGTTTATTTTAGATGTTAATGCCTGGAATTTTCTTGAATAAATAAATTTTTGAAATAGTTTGCTGCCTCGAAATGAGTCACAAAGGACTTATTTTGTCGTCAGCTGTCTGATCGCATTTCACTTACTAGAAAACGATCATTACATTAGCACTGATTAAGAATTTTTATTAACAAAATAAATCCTTTTCGTCAGGAAGTTAAAGCATCAGATGTTGGTATAATTCTTTTTTTTTTAGTGTTTAATAGCTTAAAACATTTAACGGGTGTAACTACGCCAAAATGTATGACTGTGACAAAAAAAAAAAAAAAAAAAAAAAAAGTCCAAATACGAAAACAAAGAAACTATCCCAAATAAACGAAGCATACGTTTTGAAACAAACGAAGGAAATATTAAAAACTCAAAATGTCCCTGAACAAGATAAGGTTTATATAAAAAATCATACAGCCGAAGTAAATCACAGGACTTGAAATTAACAAAGCTATTAAACGTAATTTTAAGTGTTCCAGTTATAGATTTAGTGGAACCAGAATTCATGTGATATTAATTTTCTCTAGTAGTGAAAACCAACTGTAATTTCGAACAGAAGTGCAATCAGAGAAATTTGTATTTGAAACTTAAATAACTAATAAACTGTCCAGTCAAAATCTAACCCAGCAAAACGACCAATTTGACGTGACAGCAAAAATGACATTCTTATATATTTTTAAAAAGCTGTTAAAACAGTTATCTGCTCGATGATGCATTTTTTGAGCAATCACGAATTGCTTATTGTTCTCACTTGACCGTTTTAGGCGTCCGTCCGTCCGTTCATCTGTCGGTCCGTCCTTTGATTTTCTTTCTTTCTTTTCTGCCTTCACCTCCCTCTGCAGTTCCATTGTGCCCACGTCCTTTGATTTCTGGACAAGGGCCTCCCCCGTCGACCGGCCTTGCCAGATGCGGCTCCTGCAGCGAGTGCCGTCTCCAGGGGTTGACTCCATTTCTTACACACACACATGTCTACACACACAGGCGTACACACACCCACATGCCTACACACACATGCCTACACACACACGCCTACACACACATGCCTACACACACACGCCTACACACACATGCCTATACACACCCACATGCACACACACACGCACATATACATACACATACACGTTTACACACACACACGTACATCTACACACACATACACGTCTACACACACACGCACATCTACACACACATACACGTCTACACACACACACACACACACACACACATTCTCACGTACTCGTGATTGCAATAATCACAATTTAAACTCAAAAAATGTCAAAAATTAATTTTTTTTTCCTTTTTTTTTAATTCAAAAAAAAAAAAAAAAACCTGACTAGTGATCACTAACCTTGATTCCAACATCTGCTTTGACAATTCCTTGCACACAATCTAGTATCAAGCAGTTGGTGATGACAGTGTCCAGCACTTCAGCACTTAATCTCATTGCAGCTTGTCCCATACCTTCCCGAAGCACCTAAATAACAGGAGAATCATTACTGCGCATTAACCACAATAAAGTAAGGAAACACGAGTATGATCGTCTATGTTTAGTATCTGTAGATGGTTTCGGCAGTAAGCTGCTAACGGTGGTACATGAAAAGCTAAGCACGGTCGATGTGCAATGTACTATGTTAAAAAACATATGGAGAGATGCTACGATTAGTTATGAATAAAGATATTTAAAGAATGGCGCGTGGTCAAAGTGTCATGTTTTGCTGATTTGATCATTCAAAAGCGTTCAGTAAGTTTTAATTACTGTCTATGGCAGTATACGGGCTCAGACTTGACGGCGGGAGCTTTTCTTGTGAAAGGCATTTGCTCATCTAAGAAAAAAAAATAGATAAAAGAAAAAAATGGGAAAACAACCCTATTACTGATGATATTTCCGGTACCGTGGTCACCACAATCATTTTCACCATTTGGAACACCAAAACGAACCAATTTTACAATGAACTGTTCAATTTCATACAAGTATTTCTATCATGATTATTGTAAACAGGGTTTAATTTGTGATAAAAGAAGTGCAGGAGCTCTATACTTATCAGATCTCATTTTCATACGTAAATGATCTGAATTTCCGTCAAATAAGTAAATTTGGCCTAAATTTGGAAATAGTGCAGTTGCCTGCTGCCTTTATCTATAGCCTAATTTTGTAATAACATACCTTTCCTCCTCCAAATTTGCATTCGTCTCCATAAATGGTGAAGTCTTTTTCAACTTCGATGATAAGACAAGTATCTCCCAATCGAACCTAATTGGAAATAAATAAGTACGAAAATCTTATAGTATAAAAAAGAAAGTATATATGTTGGGACACATTTCATAAAAATAATAAATGTATGGATTAAATGCATGAATGTATTTAAAAGAAAATTATTTTTTAAATTGCAAATGTATGTTCAATTCTTTTCATACCCTATCTCCTACTGTTGGTCCATAATTCTTTGCATAGAGGAACCTTGGTATTCTGCTACATTTCGGTTCAAAATAAATTTCCTGCAAAAAACATGAATGAAAATTTGATTTTTATTCTTTTAAGTGTTAGATCACAAATGTAACCATTTCAAAACACTCTTATTTTAAATTAATTGTAGCAAAAGTTTTTGTTATTGTTTGGACATAAACAACGTATTAAGCTTTTAAACTATGATAATATTATTTTATTTTACTTCTTTTATTAAGTACAAGTTTTACTTAAACTAAAAATGCAAGCAGCTGGTCTTCGCAAAGCACTTTTTCGTTCTTGAAATCTTATTATACTTTCGGAATATGTTTTTTTTCCCCCTGTGTCCTAAACGTCAATTTCATTTTGTTTTCATTATTTGTACATAGATGGCGCCACTACAATTCACTAGGTCGCAATCAAGTGAAGTTTGGATTGTTTGATTTTTTCAAAATACATTTGCTGCTGAAATTGAGCACGTGGGACAAAAAGCATTTTCTAAAATATTTCCAATCATTTTGCTTTACATAACTTTTCAGAGCAAATTGACAACATTTTTGTCTGTCGGAGAATTCCCCATACAATTATAACTTTTTTTCAAACTTCACATAAAAAGGAAATTGTACAATCACGTTTGACAAAACAACTGTTTGAGAATCAACGCCCTCTAAGTTTACTATAAATGCTTTCACTGAAGTTTTTCAGTTAATTTCAATCCTATGTTTGAATATAGTGGAAAATGGAATCTGTTACTTCTATCCTCGATCCCTCCATGCGCGGGTTTTCCCCTTCTGATTTTTATTCTGCTACATATTTTGATTCAAACAACATTCATGCTGCATTTGAAAAATATTTCATTGTAAATAAAATTATTTTTCATGTATGTCTAATATTTAGTATTTAAATAACCCTTTGAATCCATTAAAAATTACAGAACATGATTTCGAAAGACCATGAAGAAGAACATAATTTTAATCATTGTTTAAATTTCAATGAGGTTCAATGGAAAATTGAATGGAAAAATAAATAAAGTAGCAGAAATTTTGAAAATCTTCTTCTAAAGTTAAATAAATACATAAGTTACAAATATTTCTTAAGAGGGGGATATTTCGATAATTGGGAATCTGGCGCGGTCGTCTCATTTTTGACGTAAATAATTTTATTTTGGTAACCCTGCTGATTTATAGTAACCCTATATGAATAGATGTTTCCGATCTCTTTGTTTTGATTTGCAAAAAAAAAAAAAAAACCTCTCGCGCAGGCGCTGAAGATAAAAATTGACGCCAATGAAGAGAGATCGCCAGATTCCCACTTATTGAAATATCCCCCTTAAGAGTCTAAGAAGTGAAAGATTAATACTTTGTTTCACTATTTTAATTACTTACTTGTTGAATGTTGCCAAATCCTTGTTCCTGTACCTTCTTCATAACTTTTGGTAAGTTTTTCTCATTAATAGCACCGTCACACAGGCTGTTGCCACCATAAACAATCCTTTTGGAAGAAATAAAGCACTAATGAAAGATTTATTTTTCACGGAGTTTTTTAAGTTTACGGAGGTGAGAAGTCACAATAACCACACTTAGTTTTTGAAACAAAATCTATCTTCTTGTTTTTCGACAAAAATCTCACAACTTCTTTATGGCTGAAAATAAACAAGGAACTTGTAACATGGAAAATAAAATTTGATGTTATTACTGTCACGTGTTAAGGAAGAATGGCATTTTGTGTTTAGGTAACGGAGGTGAGAATTTATTGTGTGACTTGATTCCTTATCCTACTAAAACGAACTAAAACACAATATTTAAATACTAAATATACTTAAACAATTAGTATTTGAGGCACTTGTGAAGGGAACAATAACTAAATAATTATATACTTTTAATTAAACAAGTTATTAAGCAACATAAACAGTCACACAGGGTGTGTGACATGCCACGGAGTTGAGAACTCGCATGTTGTGAACCAAAAATATATTAAAATTAAAATTATCGTTAAAAAATTGTTGGCTGGTTTTAATATATATATACAGGGTGTTCCGTTTTAACCTGCAAGACCTCTATTTTCGCAACCGTTAGTCTTAGATGCATACTTTCAATTGCAAAAATGTTCAAAATCAGATGCACAGTTAAGATATTGAAAGTTTGAAGCGAAAATAAAAATGAGTCAAAAAATACAAAACTTAACTTTTTATACGGATCCTAAGTCCTCTAACTTATGTTTAGGAAAATAATATTCATTGAAAAGCAATCCAACACAAAAAGTTTGAAACAAGTACGACCAATATTGACCGAGGTATGAAATGCAGCGTTTTGTGACTTACATCACTTTACTCTCGCCGTCAATAACACCTTTTGGGGGGAAATATAGCAGTTAACAAGGGTTTAAATTTATATGTGGGCACAGAGTGTGGTTTCTCAAACTGTTTGAGGTTTTGTCGCTTTTTTTTTTTTTTTTGCTTATCACGGCATAGCATTGGCAAAAACTTTTGAATAGCAATGAAAAACATAAATACTTTGCTTTTTTACTTCAACAACCTGTCATTCTTCTAAAAAGGCGATAAGTTCCAATCTCATATTCTGTATGGTCCCTAAAAACTTTGAACTCGAATATCTCCTCGAGTTTTGGTAGCACAAATATCAAGTTTTTTGTGTTAGTAATATTTTTCAATGGAGATTATTTCTCTAAATATAAGTTAGAAACCTAGGGCCCGTATAAAAAGTTAAATTTTGTGTTTTTTTGACTCATTTTTATTAACGCTTCAAACTTTCAATGTCTTTAATTCTGCATCTGATTTTGAACATTTTTGCAACTGGAAGTATGCACCTAACGGTTGCGAAAATAGAGGTTTTGCAGGTTAAAACGGAACACCCTGTATAACGGTGAAATTAAAAAGTATTGTTAAATGAATTGTTCCTTAAAGTTTTTACTGTAAAAGGCGTGTGACAGAAAAGTTACACTTTTTGAAGAATGACACGTATATGAAAAAGAGCGTTATATTTGACAAAGAAGGCGGGGGGGGGGGGGGGGGGGGGGTTGCTTGCTCAAGTTTTGGGATTATTTTTACACGCGTATTTGGACATGATATTACTGGATATGCTGCATCCTTGCTGCAAACCGGGATGCAGAGGGAATAATAAAAAACGTTGGAGTTCCGGTATGTGTCATCAGTATCCCAGAAACATAGCAAGGCACGTGCATTAGCATGGTTCGTAAGTACAATCAAAATGCGATCAGAATTTTAAAATTTTTGAAACGAATGAACTTTTCGTTTTACAAACATTTTAAAATTCTGATTGAATCATGAATTGTTCTAATGAAGATATTCATATGCATAATATTTCTGTTAATTTGAATATTACATTCAGCTTTACTACGGGGTTGCTTGCTCAAGTTTTGGGATTCTTTTTACACGCGTTTTTGGACATGATATTACTGGATATGCTGCATCCTTGCTGCAAACCGGGATACAGAGGAAATAATAAAAAAAGATGGACTTCCGGTATGTGTCATCAGTATCCCAGAAACATAGCAAGGAACGTACATTAGCATGGAACGTAAGTACAATCATAATGCAATCACAATTTTAAAAATTTTGAAACGAATGAACTTTTCGTTTTACAAACATTTTAAAATTCTGATTGAATCATGAATTGTTCTACTGAAGGAATTCATCTGCGTAATATTTCTGTTAATTTGAATATTACATTCATCTTTACTACGAATCAACGATTGAGAAGTTTTCCTCCTTATCTTACAGTTACTTTGGCTTCACTTTTAAATTAAGTAAAAATTAATTTCAGATCTATTTTAAAAGAGAAAGTTTAATTGTAAATTCAATTGTTACGGCCTTTTTTTCGCATCCTTATTCTTAAGCAATCACATTGCTAATTCGATTACTTCTATCGCTCGAGCTCCAATAGCAAAAATATACTCCCATCGTCTGAAAAGTTAGAAAACTCGGAAGTTTTTTTCAAATAACTGGATAACCATTGTTGTTCTGTAGGAATAAAACATCGCTATTATTTTCTAATTTTCAAAGTGATATCAATTCATTTTGACATTTTAGTAACATTAAAAATTTCAAAAAATATAGCTGATGCAAATGTATATAATTTACCTACTTACAAATATGTATGAGAGGAAAAACAGAATTTTTCATTAAATATTAATTTAAAAACTTCAGAAATTGAGGATGAAATTAAAATATTGATCACAAAAAGTGATGTCAGTATCGGACACAAGATAGTTACGAATTTATAATGAAGGCGTGTTCACGACTAAAGAATGTTTCTAGGATTCTTCCTTGGAGCAGGACTTAAGAACAAGTCCAATCATTGGCGCAGAAAGGGCTGAGGCAAAGATCTCAAGTCACACGGTTGAACTACGTCGAATGGAAAATACGTTGTCCCGGAAACTAGTGAAAGAAGCCTGATTTCTTTTAAAATTTTACGTTAAAACGTATTATGTGATTTGGGATCCTTGCTTCAAAAATTAAAGCTTCACTCTCTACTCCTTTTATCTGTTATCAAATGATTAATCCTTTACTGTTCTACGATGTTGCTAATTGATAAGCTTAATTTGACTCTTTCCTTCTTTCAATGGCTACGTTTTCAAATCTTATTTCTTTTGTAGCTAGTATAGTACTTAAATTTCAATTTGTTTCTGTGTCAATTCTTCCTTAGTCGATTTAGCAGAATGCATAAAGAGCACACATCCTCTTTATTAATGTTGACATAGAAACACACGCCATAGTGTTTATTTTGTTTTCATAGTTAGCGCATGAAGAGAAAATTATTGTATTTTTTTTCCCCCACGTATGTTAGACCTGATTTTTATCCCTATAAACGCGAGTTCCACCCTGGCCACTTTTACTAAGCTTCCACCTAAAGTTAACTCACCTCTTGAAAGAAACACTCAAGCAATTAACAAGGAAGTGCAAGCTGTTGCTTTGCATTAGCAACAGACAAACTGGTGCAAGAGTACTAGTTGCTTTACCAACTAACTGCAAAGATATACAAGTCGAAGTCGTTGCTTGAAGTTAACACACCTCTTAAAAGAAATACTTTAGCAATTAACAAGGAAGTGCAAGCTGTTGCTTTGCATTAGCAACAGACAAACTGGTGCAAGAGTGCTAGTTGCTTTACCAACTAACTGCAAAGACATGCAAGTCGAAGTCGTTGCTTGAAGTTTTAAAAGAAACAAAGCACACCAATGAAATCCATAGCTGTTGTCCCTCATTGGATTGAATCTAAGCAATATTTGTTTGCAGCTCTGACATTAAATTTGTAACGTTAAAAATGCAAATACGTAATGCTGGTGTAAACTTACTTATTTCCTCCTATTTCTACTAGAGTCACCTGTTTACTCTCACCAGGCTCAAACCGAACTGCATTGCCCGCTGGTATGTCCTGAAAATATTAATCAATAGAAATTAAGGAACTTTTTTATATTTTACACAACGTACATTTTGGGACTCGAGAGGCGCCGTACAACATGCAATGTTATTTGCTAATTTGAGACATTGAACAAGTAAGCAGTAGGGACTCGATCAATTTGAAGTTATTATGAGTCTGATGTTCAAAGCAAGATTCAAATAAAAACTATAAATTTTAAAACTATATTATTAGCAGATATAAATTGATGGAGACAGAGGTAGATAGCAAATTATAGCTGTATCATGAAAAACCATGTTAAAAAATTGAAACATTAATTTTTGTTCTTTCAATCAATTTCCTAGTTAACGCATGAAAAAGAGACTTTAAATAGTGATAGGCGTGACACGTGACTGGAGTTTTGCGTATTCGAATGATGCTGGGATATTAATTAATTCTGACAGTCAAATGCTAAATTTTATGTTTAGGTTATTGAATGATTCTTCTCAACAATTTCACTAACGAATAATTGGTTATCAAGTGGTTCTTTCAAATAATTGAAAAATCTAAAGATAAGTTTTTGAATAATTGTTTTTACTGATGTGATAATCAAAGGGTTAGTCAGTTTGTTGACAGATTGCTATGACCATCGATCATTAGATTTTTCACCGTCATTTGTCATTTAACTGTTCATCTCTGAGTCACTTTGAATATTTTTTTAAATATTTAAATGCAAAAATCAATGCAGCTTGAAAATAACTTGATACAAAATCCTTCTATTTTGAAACCATTCGAACTAATAACTTGATAATTAATCACTCGATTACAAAGTCATTTATTTGATAGATTCTCATGATAACCGATCATTCCAAAGAACCACACGATAACAGATCATGTGAAAATAGTTAAAAACCCAAAGTTTAAACATTTTAATCCAGTTCTCAAATAGTCATGAACATTTTATTGATTCGACTATGGTCATTCGGTTACATCCATCACTAAATTTAAACGGCCTTAAAAATGTTTTACTGAGACAGAAATGTTTTTTGATTCCTTAATTTGTACATTGATATGTCAAAATAATAATAATAATAATAAGATAGATGCAGATAATAATCAATGATAAATTTACCAGTCTCATTCCATATGATAAAGCTCTATCAAAAACCAGCTGCTTGTTTGTTTCGATGAAGTGGTAATGACTACCAACCTGTTGAAAAGTCATGAATTTATGAATAATTTTTGAGAGAAATCAAAATCTAATTAAGACATATAAGTTCGTTTCTACTGCTTGTTAGGAAGTTAGGTGTTACAACCCTAAGTCTTTGAAAATTTTATATTTTAAAACATACTTGATACACCAGACACGTATGCTACACTACACTTTTTGAAACAATAATTTTAGAGATTTTTTATTTTAATTCTTCAGTTAAGAAGAACTTTTTTGATAAAATACTTCAGCAAGTTTTCAAGTCTCCCTTTATAACCTCCCAAAATATTTTTAGCATTTTTTGCATTGCTAAATTAAATTAATTTTTTTAATTAACGTATTCATGGAAATAAGTGTACTTGTTATCGTTTATAGGGTTCAATCATTAGTTAAGCAGAAAATGTTATTGATATGGGTATTTTAATAAATCAGGATTTCAAGTTTAGTCAACAGTGCAGCACTGCAAGTAACAAAGCCAACAGAATGCTTGTGTTTATCAATAGATCTATTTCAAACAAATTTAGGAAGGTTCTGCCTTTATATAGGAGTTTAGTAAGACCCCATGTTTGGGGTATACTGTGCAGTTTTGGTCGCCTTATCTGAGGAAATTCGTGTATTGGAAAGGGTTCAAATAAGGGTAACTAGACAAGTAAGGGGATTTTCAGATTTAGATTATGATATCAGACTTAATAGGCTTAATATGTATAGCCTAGAGCAAAGGAGAGCCAGAGGGGACATGATTCAGTTGTTTAAATTTATCAAAATGAATGATGTTAATGAATTAAATTTTTGCACCGAAAGCAGGACGAGGGGTCAATGTTTTAAGCTATTCAAATCTCAGGCTAACCTGGAAATAAGAAAAAACTACTACTTCAGTAGGGTCGTGGGCACTTGGAACAGCTTACCGGAAAAGTCGGTAATGAGCAAAAGGTTAGATAGCTGTATAAGGGCCATTGATCTTCATTGAGGACTAATTAATTGACTAGGACCAGCCTAGCTGGGCCAAGAGCCTGTTGCTGGTCATCACATTTGTATTTGTATATGTTCCTCTGTAAAGATCCAAAAATATACTATCCTACAAGCTGCAAGTCTTGACTTTTGAAATAGCACTTGGATCGGTGCCTTCCAAACGGGAAATGAAGTGGAGTCATACAAAGTAACGAGACACCTGGCGTTGCTGTTAGAGCATACTGTACTAGACGCTGAGATACTGGCCGTACTGTACATTGCGCTGGGAACTGGTTGGACGATACTGTACATTCCTCTGGGATACTGGTTGGGAGGTACTTGACTTTGCAATACTTTACACGGCTCTGGGAAGACTGAAAACAGCGCCCATTTAATGATGCATGAGTGGGAGAAAAAGGTTTAGGTATTTTCTCAATTTCTTTCTCTGGGATACTGGTTGGGAGGTACTTGACTTTGCAATACTTTACACGGCTCTAAGAAGACTGAAAACAGCGCCCATTTAATGATGCATGAGTGGGAGAAAAAGGTTTAGGTATTTTCTCAATTTCTTTCTGAAGTCATGTTCAAAATTCATTAAAAATATGATAAATCCTCTAAAAGAAATAAGAGGATTTTCTTTTGGTAAACTTTATGTTTACGGCGGCTTTCCTTGAAATACATTCAGATTTCAATGAAACAAAAGTATCAAACAACTTAACTTCGTTCAATACGAGCAGAGTCATCGGTTGAGCTAGGAACCCCTAAATGCGACATACGCTGTCAATATGACAGTCTATCTCTAGATTTACTTCCACTCTTTGACTTCTCTCACGGCAGACTATCGCAGAGCATTTTATTGATATTTTTAGAATAATTTTTCGTTCCCTCTGTTGAGGACTTCTAAATCCTTCCTGAAAAAAGTAAACTGATGTAGTGAATTTTCTATATCACCACTCAAGTGTGATTTAGGTGATTAAGTGTTTATAATAGTGTTTCTCAGTTTGTATACATGAGTTGTGCAATGTCCAACAATCTATAACTTATACTTCTGAAAAAAATGTCTAGCTGGTAGAAATTGTTGCATTTAACTTTCCATCCTTCAGAGCGTTTCACGTAATATCCAGGACTGCAGAATCGGAGTCAGATTGGTTTCAGAGTAAAGGAGCCGAAAGCTGAAACTTCCAAGAATCGGAGTCGATCATTTTCCCTCAAATTTCGCCACTTGCGAAGTAGGAGTCGGTGTCGAACAGATTTTGGGGTAAAGGTGTCGGAGTTGAGTTGAAAACTCTGAAATTTCCAGAGTCGGAGTCGGTAATTTTCGCTTCGACTTCGCAGCCCTGGTAAAATTGCGATGGCAAATGCAAGCGAATATTCCATCCTCTTAGATTCTATAAGGTGGCTATTGTAAAAGAGAAGCTCTGCGTAAAAAGAGTCTTTTACAAAAGGTATTAGAAATGATCACCATGAACTATAGATGATTTTCAAAATATGAGATAAACACACCAGTAGTGGCCAGTGCTTAATAGTGCTTCAGTAGTGGCCACTTCAAAGTTTACATTTGAAAATATAGGATTCCAGGTTTCCCAACGCATTCAAACGTAGAGGGACGCACTTTTAAATCCATTGGGTACCTGGAATCCATGAGCGCCCATCTGCAAAATTTTTAGGGGGGGGGGGTTCCGGATATTTTCCCCATAGTAACCGATTTCAGTACAGATTAGAGTTATTAGAATTTGATATTTTTAATAACTTTCACTATAGGCTGGAAAAGAAATGTTTTATCATTTTTGCAAAGAAAAAAGTACTAAAAGCAAGGAAGTTCTAATTTCAAAGGGGGGGGGGGCTTGAGCCCTCACTTGCCCCCCCGTATGGGCGCCCTTGCTGGAATCCAATTTTTTCAAAGATAAACCTTGAAGTGGCCCTACAATGCAATCCTGTTAAGTCCTGATAAAGTCCTTGTTGAACCTTATCTGATAATTTTGTGCCTACAAAAAACTGAGCCGTAACCATTGTAAAAATTATAGCATGTATTATCATTTCCTACCTGAATGGGTCTGTCACACATACTTGTCACTTGGATAGCAATTCTTCTTCTTCCCTCGTTTAGAGAAATGGGACCACCATCAATTTTGGGCAAGACAGCTCCAGGAGGAATTCTCCTAATTGACGGGGGCTCATCTTTATCAGAATTTCCTTCCTGAAATAATACAGAGAAGATTTTCATTCGTCAAAATGAAAATTAGCTGGCGGACTCATTTTTTGCTATCTAATCGGAGAATGCATTGAAAGAAGCCCTTTTCTAAAAGTGTAAACCATCCCCTAATACTTTGAGACAGATTGGAAGGCTGTGAAATTGAAATAAAGAACCTTTTCCATTTTTTTTAAATACAAATTACCGTCTATTGAATAAACAGTGAAAAGCTTGGTTAAATTTTAGTTAAATTATTTGGATCGAGTGTGCGAATTATCATAATGCAAGTCAATTAATAGTAAGATTTTCTTGATGATAAATTTTAGTCCTCAATGTAAAAGGAGGAAAACAAAGCAGAAGTTAACGAAAAACTAACGGCGAACTTTTCGTGTAAAGCTTTTCCATTTTATTGGAAAATTTTAATCGAGCTCGCTACAACAAAGCTTGATGATCACTGGTAGAAATCATCTAAATCAGTTCTGCTCAAAATAAATCTTGTCCAATCTTCTAGGTGTGTTTTTTGGTATTGGTGGATTTAACTGTCGGATATAAACTGTCAAATGTTGATGATTTGAGAACATAAACTGGCATTTTATTCAATTGCTAGAATCAAATATTTAGTACGAAATAAAATATACTTAGTAGTTAAAAATTGATATTTTGCATCACATGTTTTAATTTTGTTGCCACTATATATTCGATTGAGGCGGTCGCGGCAGGGGTTCGCTTTAAGTAAAGCATTATTTTCTAAAAAAAATAAAATAAAATGGAAACAATAATTTTATTATGTTCAAAATATGTATAGATGAATAGAAAAATAAATAGAAATAAAGTGTCGCACCCTTTTAACATAAAACATTACGCCTTTGAAACCTTCAGAAAAATCTGTTATTTATTAAATTGAGCACAAATTAACTTTTCCCGAAAAAAATTCGGGTCTAACAAAGATATGAACCCGAAACAAACTTATTCAGATATATATTCGAGTATAACATTACAATGCATTCAAAAAAAAAAAAAAAAAATCCGATTATGGATTACTAGTGCCCGAGATAATCTCGGGCATGACAGTTAAAAGTTTAAGGTTTGAAAAAAGTTTTAAAATGGATGCCACAGCGTTGACAACCATTTTTTAAACGTGGGTGAAACGAAGTGTGTAACTTGGATAAATAAATATATTTATGTGTAACTGTATTTTAAAATGATTGTCACAGTGCTGACTACTATTTTTTAAACGTATAGCTGAAGCGAAGTATGCAACCATGGTAAATAACTGTCATTGAAACTAATTTACTTTTTATGACGCATACTAAGCTGTACTTAAGATTCAAGAAGAGTGGATGCTAAATATGTAACTGTACTTTTGTGAAAATCTTTGTATCTGGTACTGGTAAAAAGCTGCCTTCTAACGCCAACGATAAATCTCCATGTTCTCGACATATTGGATGTGATACAGTAACCTGCAAAAGAAAAAGTGAAGTAATATTTTGAAATGGGGTCGTTTCCAAAATTTTAAAAGTATTTTTTTCTGAAAAGAACATGCTTAAAAACATAGGATCTAATATTTTTTTAAATAATTTGTTTTTGTTTAATATTTTTAAAAAATTGCTTAAATCAGTGTGCTTCCATTATTTACATTTCTTGCCGATGACATCACAAATGATGAAATGCCATTCTGTGTTGCCATTCACAGATCAAAATATTTAATTCGCATTTTTACTCACGTGTATTGGCTACAATATGGTTGATAGTAAGCGTAAAGCGCAATTTTGATTCGCTGCTTGATTACCATAACGTGGAAACGCGGTACAAAATGCGCCAAAGAGCATCATTTGTGATGTCATCAAGACCACGGCTTGTTTGAAAAATCGAATATTTAAAAAAATTAATTAAAAAATAACTGTTGGGAAAATGAAAGAATTTTCTGGGTCCATGTTATTTTCTTTGCTTATTCTATCAATTTCAGTGACTAAAAGTACTACTTTTGACTGAAGGAAACAACCCCATTCTAAACTGTTTAAGGAGTTAAAAAAACTCTGAAATAAAAAAGAATTTCATTATCTTAATTTTTAAAAACAGAAAAAAAAGCTTGTAATGCTAAAATGGATAAAAACTAACTCTCAATCAGGGTTACTTTGCATACAAGTTTTTGTTTCAATCCCTGCATTACTTCTGGAGTAACAGTGCTTACAAGAAAGTAGGAGCTTCAACTAAAGAAGTATTGCAATTATTGCGCAAACAAATCCAAGAGATAATTGATGAATGATCAAATGTGTTCAGTAACTCTTTAAACGAGTAAATTCATTTAAATTCAAAACCTTTTCATTATCAAATCCATTTTCCTCAGGATACAGAAGATAGTGAAAAGAAAATTCCGTACCTCGAGATAGAAGATTTTCAGTCCGAAAATTGCGATTTTCCGTTTATTAGTGCATTGTATGTAGAAGCATATTCCTCATCGAGCCATGTGAATGTAATTCTTTTTTTAAAAAATCCTTTTCAATTTTTCCAAGGTTTAAACAGTGCGCGTCCCACCCTTTGCCAGAAAAACGCTTTTGCTCTCTCCTGTCAAATTAACCATATTATGACTAACGTCCTTCTGGCTTTAAGGTACAGAATTATGCTGAAGATTTAAAAAAATCCATCCTCGAATGACGATAAATAGAAGACACGTCTAAATCCAAGAGACAACGAATAAGACCCTTAACCTTTGAACCATTGTAGTTTTCAAATTAAGCTGTTGTTTCAAAATTTATTTCTGCATCTAGATTCCTTGTCCTGCAAAGTTAATTAGCTTCACTAAGAAAAACTAACAGAAAATTTTGAAACTTATGACAAATAATTAGACGTTTGAGAATTATTTGTTACTTTTTTGTTGTAAATTTATATTTTAATTGATGGAAAGCTTGATTTGTCGACCTTATTCACCTACGAGTATGTATTGACTATAATCACTTTTATGTCAAACCCATCCCATGCACTATTGCATGGACTTTTCAGTCACCACTTTATCTATTCCATTGATCAATGTATTGGCGTCATTCCCCTATTCTCTAATTAATTTATCGATTTCCATGGCTATTATATAGACCAGGAGTGTAGTCGTGAGGATATATGGGGATTGCGTTTCGCTATTTTTTAAATTAGAGCACTAATTACCCGTACTTTTTATCTTTTTTTGCATTTAAACATAAGCGTCTTCACCAATGTGTTGACTTTAATCACTTTTTTTGTCGAGCCCATACACTATTGTGTAGACTTTCAATCACCACTTTGTGGAGGCCGGTGACCAATGGCTTTATTCCTCAATTGTCTAATCTATCTATCTCTCTATCAAATTCCATCACCATTATATCGATCAGTTGTGTAGTCGACGGGACGTAAGGGCGTGGCATTTCCATACTTTTTAATTGTGCATTATCCTATCCATTCTTATTAGAATTTTAACATAAGTGACTGCCCATCTTTTTATCTCATTATCCTACCTTTAAACGCCCCTCCTTCTTTTTCACAGAACTACACCACTGAGATTACCTCTACCTCCAACCTTCATTAATTTACAGATTTCAATCACTATTATGTTAACTCTTCAGTTTACAGACTATCGAGGACATTTTGTGCCTTACTCAATATGCGGACATACCAATTTTGTGCCATCAGGAAAAGTTGCTTCAACTTGGACTTCGTGTATTAGGTCTTCAACACCTTTCATTAATTGTTGACGACCTAAAAAGTACAAATATAGTATAAAAAGTACAAATATAGAGAATAAGATCTTTGATATAAATTTTGATTGAAATACTAGTTAATGTCTTTAGACTGGAAGGAGGAGGAGGAGGGGAGAGATTAACAAAACCAAAAAAAAAAAAAAAAAAAACAGAGAACTACTTCAAAAAATATAACATTGGTGCACAGTCTGTAATATATAATTTTCTTAAATAAAAAATTTCCCGATGCCTGACTCCTGAGTATATTTCATTCTTAAATTATATAGAGCAGTGGTCTCATCCTACGGCCTGTTCACAAATCGACCGTCCGTCCAGTCCATCACGTTCCTTTCCTCCCGAAACAGGTTTTCTTTGCTGGTTGCCATGACAGCAAGCCATCTTGGACGGGACCGGTTTCGATTAGAAGAACCTTAATATCTGACGGCCGTCAAAATTAGGACAGCATTTCATTGGTTCCCTCCATGCAGCGAGCTCTTTTCTCTGGTGGGTAACTTCAGCCCCGTGATTGATGTGCGGCGACCGTATGTGAATGCTACTCTATTTTCGTCGCTAGTCCGTCACGTCAAAAAACGGGATGAACGGGACGGATTGCCGTCAAGGTTCTTCTGATCGAAACTAATCCTGTCCAAGATGGCTTGCCGTCATGGCAACCAGCAAAGAAAACCTGTTTCGGGTGAAAAACTCGGAATGGACGGAACGGACGGCCGTAGTGCGAACAGGCCCTAGATATCGCCCGCACGTCACGTCCGCAACGAGTTTTTCTCCCTAAAACCAGTTTTCCGCCGGCGTTGCCATGACAGCAAGCCGTATCGTATGTATAGAACCCTCAACGTGACGAGAAGCTAGATATTTGACGTCCGTCCAGTTGTGAGTCGCCTTTCATTGATCTCCACAAGATTATCTCTATTGGGTGAGTACTGTCATGTGCTTTACGTTGCGTCCGCAATTTATGAAGGCTTCTACCCTTTCGGAAAACGTACGTCTGTCCGTAACGTGCCAAACGTGACGTGCGCAAGATGTCTGAATTACTCTTCACGAGCCACATACGACTCGCGAAACTAACTCGTGTGGGCCGTCGTTTTGTGCAATGCTACAAATAAGAAATCACGGTTATTCAAAATGTCGCGCATTTTGGGCCAAATATTCAGAAACTGGTTTCTGGAAAGAAGATGCAATTAATAAATAAGCATCAAGTCATGATAACAACAATTTTTCGACATTTGTTACTTTCTCCCCTTTTTTATATTTTACATCAACATTTCGAAAACTTGGAAATTTTATATGTGTTCTGGTCCGCAAGAGTCGTTGAAATATGAGGTGCGGCCCTCGCGTAAAAAAAACAATTTGAGCAATGGGCTCTTGAACTATAAATTGAACTAACTTTGCATCGGACGTTGACTAATATAGCAAGGAAACCACTTTAAAAATTACTTTGAGACAGATCTACATAAGGGTAGGGTAGGACTACGTAAAAAAGCTTTACGATTTAATTGATTCTGTGAGCCGATAGAGCTCAAAGTCTTCACCGCTATAGACAATTTTTAAAGTAGACATTTATAATTCATTCGTTGAAATCATTTGTTTCGAGTTAAAAAACGTTGAAACTTACCAAGAAGCAGGCGACCTTTATTCATTAGTATTGCGACTGTATCTCCATTCCGAGCAAATTCCTGGATCTGAAGTGAAAAAGTATTTCTTGGCTAGCTAGCACAAATAAACAATGCATACACACTTGAATATTAATACAGTGGACGCCGGTTGATTGACTCAGTGGTTAATTGAATCAACCGCTTTAATGAATCAAATTGTTAAAAACAGAATAAAATCCAGCTTTATTAAATTAGCCGCTTTATTGAATCAGCCGCTTTATAGAATCACTAGTGGTACCCGCACGGCTTTGCCCGTAATAGAAAAATTAAAAGATCTTTTTGTTCGCCTGTATATTTACAAATAATGTATGGTGAATTTTCCCGTTAATTGACTTGTACCCATGTTACGGTTCCACGTTATGATAATTTCGTATCTCGCCAATTGGCTTGGGCCCATGTTAAGGTTCCACGTTATGATAATTTCGTAATTTACTCGTCCATCTTATGATAGTTTTGCTTTTAAAATTGGAATAGAAAAAGAACCACATCGAATTTTCAAAAAATCGCTTCGAGGTGCACACCCCCATGCTACAAACTATGTGCCAAATTTCATGAAAATCAGTCGAATGGTCTAGGTGCTATGCGCGTCACAGAGATCCAGACATCCAGACAGAGAGATTTTCAGCTTTATTATTAGTAAACAAAACTGTTTAGAACAAACGTGATTCATATAGGAGGTGGCTATTGTATAAACTAAAAAAATTCCACTCTATAGATGCTGAAAAATTTGTTTTGACGGTGCACTTTTTCTAGATTTTACTACTTTTTCAGAAAGAAATCTTCATTTATTGGTTTTAGAATCAAAAACAATTTTGTCATACTCCTCAATAAGTGTTTAATGTTTTACATCACAGCAACGATTGGTTAAAGTGAGTGTTTAAAACTCAGTAAATTATTTATTTTGTTGTAATTTATTTTTCGAATCGCAAATGCAGTGAAATCCCGTTACAACGAATACCAGTACAACGAAATATCAGTTTCAAAGAATTACATTTTCAGTCCTGATTTAATTTCTATTACATTGATTGAACTCCATTACAACGAAATTTCCGTTACAACGAACAGAATTTGCGGTCCCTTGAAGTTCGTTGTAACAGGATTTCACTAGTTATTTTTAGGTACTGAAAAAGCAATAATTTGGGATACAATTACGAACATTCAGACAGCTAAACCAACAGTTAAATTTTCAAAAAACATTTTTTTAATAGATATTTGAGCTTAGTTTATTTATTTATTGCATCAGCTATTTTTGCGTTAACTGTTAATTTCCTTAAAAGTTGATACCTTTTAATTTACGAGTAAATTGAAAGTTATTATTTGTTCATTTTAAGTATTTAATAATAAAAACTTGACAAAATGAAATCTTTTACCTGGCAAGCGATTAGTGCAACAGTTTCTGGATGGTTTAATCGACAACCTCTGGCAAGTCGCTTCTGGGCCAGATATCCTGCTTGGTGTACAAGTAGGCTTTCGCGTTCTCGAGCACTCAGGCGCATTGCTCAACACTAAAAAAGGGGCTTCCCGAACGTTTTAGGGCGTTCTTCTTGAGTCAACAGGTGTTACTACAAAAAAGAGAGTTGCATCTGCTAGAAAATGTAAATATGTGTATACAATTTAAAAAAAAAACAGTACTGCCTGAAAGTCTGAAAAACTGGACTTTCATAAAGGTTTTTAGTAACATTGTAGCTTCTTCTTAAGTAGCGCTACCAAAGTTACTTGAAAATAAGCTATAGTCAAGTACTTGGGACATTTTGCCGAATTTAGGTTTGACGACTGGTACACCAGTAAGTATTTCACCAGTAAAAAAAATAAGTAGTGTTACAGAATAAATGAATAGTTAGCTTTTGAGGCTATGTGAGTTAAATATTGATGTATCAGCTTTATGGGTTAGTTTAATGATGTTGAAAATTTCAAAAAAAATATATGCGATTTTTAAGTATGGAAATAACTTTGGTTACCTACGTTCTTAATGCGACAAAAATTCAGCTGCATTAAGAATTATTTGGGTTCAACAATTGCGTTTATACATCCAAATATTGAGGGGAACACTGAAAAAATTACATCCAAAGGAATTAAGAAGGTTGGGGAGACATTCAAAATTTTCAGTCGCAAGTATACATTCTGAACTTATTCAACGTTTGCAAAATTATATTATTTCTGCAAAATGTTATTTTTCTTTATTGAGTAGTAAAATAAATTTCTTTAAATGATAGTTAGTGCTCCAAACTATTATCTATTGCTGCATAAATAAAAGAAAGTTGAAAATGTTAGGGACCCGTGTCCCAAGTTAGGGAGGGTGGCCCCTAACTTGGGACAATGAATATTTTCTTGTTTTCTTTTTTTTTTAAGGGACATATCTACGCATCTATACTTTGTCCTTAGGTAAGTTATATGGCACATCCTAAAAATAGAATATTTCGCTTGAATGGAAAACATATAACTAATGTGCTACTAAAGGTAAAAGTTCAAAACTGTCCCAGGTATGGGCATTTGACTGCATATCGTTACTAGAAAATTTTATGCAATGCCAGATTTTTGAGTATCCAGCAGTTTTTTTTTTAACGTATTCTCTTTTCTTTCTTTCTTTTTTTTTTCCCCACTGTAGTTGAGAAACGCTCATAGTGTTTTCAGGAGAGACTGTAGTAATGTCACACAATCAACTAAATGTAAATATTAAGTCCAACTGATGGC
Source organism: Uloborus diversus (assembly GCF_026930045.1). NCBI lineage: Eukaryota > Metazoa > Arthropoda > Arachnida > Araneae > Uloboridae > Uloborus > Uloborus diversus. The sequence goes on along the minus strand of NC_072737.1, from coordinate 36,876,948 downwards.
ACGTTTTAAAGTCCTATCAGCAAATAAGGGTACATAAATAATCTGTTAGTAAGTGGATAATAAATTGTTAAAAAGGTAAATAAAATGTTAAAATGGGGAAATTAATAGTCAGTGCTGGTTAAGAAAGAGGATTTTAATGAACAGATAATAAGGCAAATTATGATTAAAACGGATATAAATGCTAAATAAAGTGTTTTCTTGCTTTTCAAACTTTTCAATAGATGATGGGATTTTCCAAGTTACATCCTTTCCATTGTTGGATTGCAGCTCAATTGAAGCTCGCTGGTAATGACGCAAACCAAACTAATAATAAATCCAGTAGAGAAGGTTAAGAGTTGAATGAATGTGATATCTGGAATCGTGCCTTTACATAGGCTTGCCAGATTTCTGAAATGGTCAACCGGGACTCCGGAATGCCTCCCCCTTCCCCCCGTCGCAAGTATTCATAAGCGAACACACCCCTGGCTGATTTTTAGTGTGTTTTAGAGTGTTTCATTCTTAATGCTAAGAATAAATGGTAACGATTTATGAGCCTTAACCAGGGGTAGTAATAAATGACACAAGCAGATAAATTTAAACATTTCATTTCTTACATGTTTAAATATTTCTTCTTACTTTTGTAAGAAGAGTACTTTGAATGAGAAATAAAATTTTGATCATTTTTTACATGTATTTTTATTTGCTAAGACTTTTTTTAGAAAGTCTTTTTTTGGTTTTTATCTTGTAAAAATCCTCACAGGCAGATCCTATAGCGATTTTACAAGTCTATGTTTCAAATGACAAAGTAATTATCCTAAATAATCCTCCACAGTTTATTATTTTTGGACTTTTTTGGTCTTCTGTAATCAAATTTATCTTTTCCGGGACGTGAAGTAAACTGGCCGGACACCGGGATTTTGGCTGAAAACCGGACTGTCCCGATCAAACCGGGACGTCTGGCAAGCCTACTTTACAAGACAATATTTTTCTTCAATGTTGGCAGCAATGAAATACCGCAACAAAATTATCGGATTTTATACAATTCGTTTCTCATAAAAAGCTTTAAGGCTATTGCATTACATTTTTGATTTTTGATATTTATTTGCCTGATGCCGTAATGACAAAATCCTCCAAGTGAATCAATACCTCTGGTGGTTCAGGTTCAGGAATTGCTCAGTTTCTGGTATGGATAAAAAATTAGAGCTGTTTTCAGGGCCCCATCCAACAGGTAAAAGCACATAGTTCTAGTAGGTACGGGGGATGTTGGAGTGTGATATGTATGTAATATGTCAGTGTTTCATTAGTAAGAAATAAATGGTGTTACAGAATCAATGAATAGTTATTTTTTCAGGCTATGTGAGTTAAACTTTGATTCATCAGCGTTATCGGTGAGTTTAATTGTTTTGAAAATTTTGACCAAATAAGCGATTTTTAAGAATTTAAAAAACTTCGGATACCTATGTATACTGAGCAGCGGATGTCCATGGTTTCGTCATACTTTTTCTCAGCTATGTACTTGGGCATTACTTGTGAACATTCATTTCCACTCAGCTAATTCAGTTGAACTAATTTATTCAAAAATTTGAGAAATTACAAATACGCTCCAAGCTTTGGACACTGCTTGAAATTGGGGTACTAAGGCATAAAAAATATGCCTAGGAGGAATATTGAGCGAAAATAAATGCTATAATTGTACCAAGAAAAAAATGGTTAAAAATTTTTCTAAAATGATGACTATTCTGATGACAATAAATGTGTCATACATGCATAGAACAGAAAATTTGTCATTGGTACAAAAAAATCGGAATCTATTGATGAGTAAAAGAAGTTTTGCCGAAGTATTACGAATGTTAGTTCAACTAATGAAAATGAGTCTCAAAGTACAAATGAGAATAATTTATTTTTTATTAATTTCACGAATTATGACGGAATGAAAATGAATATGAAAAGATGGGAAATGAGAAAATTAGGGAGCTACGAATTAGCTGCATGAGGAACTGTTTAGGCTCACCGAATACTTTTATGCTTCCAAATGTATTAAGGGAATGCGTAAATATTGCATTCAAAATAATTAAAAAGGCTGGGGATATAATCAATATTTTTGGAGTAAGTATACATTAGGAAATCTAAAATTTTAAAAGACTGTATTATTTCTATCTCAAGTTGTTTTTTCTTTATTTAGTTGTAAAGTAAACTTCTTTACAATGACAATAAGTGTCCAAAACATGTTTATTTATTTCTTTATGTAAGCGGCCCTATTGCCGCATACATAATAAAATAAATATAAAAAAATAAAGAATAAAATGTTAAGTGTCCTAAGTTAGGAAGGAGAATTTTTAACATGGGACAATGAACATTTTTTTGTTGTTGTTTTATTTTTTAAGGGACATATCTACACATCTATGCCTTGCCTTGAGGTGAAGTACTAAGGCTGTAATTAAAAATATAGTTAGTTAAAATGAAAAATATATAATTAATATACAACTTAAGGTAAAAGTTAAAAATTGTCCCAAGTATGGGCACTTGACTGTATCTGCCAGTTAGGTGCCCATACTTAGTGAAACTGCTTCGAACGAAAATGTTAGCAACCTCAATCTTTTTTTTTTTTTTTTCTAATTGCATTATGATATAACAAGATAGTATCAATCATTTCATCATTACTATAAATATCGCTATGGACCAACTATCACAACAAATCTATCTCCTCTTTGGCACGAATGTTTGCATTAGAGCCAATAAAATTCACAGGTAATGATTCTCTAATTTTGTCGTAAACAAAATTAACCACAGAAAAAGGAAGTGAGAAAAAATTATGTCATACCTTAAAAATGAACCATTCCAACTCGAATTCAAAAAACCCTCTTCTCTTTTCATTTTATTTTGCTTGGTCAGTTACTAGGAATCAGCTTTATCAACGTGGAATCGCTCTGCTGATCTCTGGACCAGTCAGAATATTTTACACTAACAAACGCCATTTTTGTTTGATTGTTGTTTGCTGATTGAGATACGCTAGTTGCTTAAGGAACTTTACTTGAAGCTTAGATAATAGGATCAGTTTCTTCAACTATTAGTAAACATCAGCCACATTTGATACTTTTGATAAGCAAAATAAGAACATCACAGTTGAATGAAACTATATTCCTACACCTCAAGACTAGACAAGCGTAAGATATTCCGTCAACATTTTAGGCGAATGTAGAAACTAAAAAGAATATTCGTCTGGCTATCCCAGAAGTTTTTTGAACTTAAAAATTTAGTATTTGATTATTGTAACAAACTTGTGTCGTTGTGCTGGATAAACATTTGAAATCACACCTAAAAGTTGAACTTAGTTCATGTGGCTTTGAGGTAAGGATTTTACTCTCATTTTATTTATTTACTTATTTTATTTCTATTAATCAATATATTGTTCTTAATGTGTGTGGCACCTTGCTTAAAAAATAATAATAACGATTTGTCCTTTATCAGTAATTTGCAATATTCATTCGCTTCTAGTTTGCCAATCTAATTAATTGTTTCATGAATGCTAATAGGGCTGTTTTTTAAAAGAATGACAAAACTTTCGTATAGATTTTATTTTATTTAATTTTCTCATATTAGTTGATAAACAATATTTTTAGTTACAGTTTATGAAATGTTGGCTGAAAAATGAACTTTTACATACTTTTTTTCGCCTTCGAATAAACCGAGTCAAACTTCAAGTTTCTAATGCAAATACGATGTCTTTTATGAATTCACTTTAATCATTCAGACAAAGGAAGCAACCCTTTTTTTAGCAATTTGTTATTTAATGCAGAACTAATGAACGAGACGGTTAATGCTGCTGAACTACTTTTATTTGCTTAGTATTGGTTGCAGTTTCGGCTACTGCACGTTTTAAGTCGACCTTTAAGCTTGCAACTTGTTCTATCACTTGCCAATTATTGCCGCACATTTTACCTGTATATGCAAGGCTTTTAAAAATTTTAGTCTTTGACCGAACAATGACCAAATCCTGGTCTTTATTTTACCCTTCGGAAAATCTCGTTTCACCCCTATGGAGTTAATCACCCCCCAGGTTGAGAACCGCTGGTTTTAACGAAGTGTGCTTAACGATTAGAGCAACTGTAAAAGTCCTAAAAAATAAGATCTGAGAAGACTCAGTTCCTAAGGGTCGTTATTATTATTCCCAAGTGTTTACGTAAACTTAAGCGTAACTACTGTGAACTGTAAAAACAGTTATTTTCGCGAAAATGAAAATATCGGTGATGCGTGAGCTGAAAATTTCGTGAATATTATATGAATAGAACCAAAAGTTAAAAAATATTTCAGAAAAAAATAATTCACAAAGCTTAAATTTATGCGATTAAATCGAACACGCGAAAATTAAAGTCTTGCGAAATACTTTTTCTCTACGAGATATTAATATGCTAAATTATTAATTTCTCAAGCATATACTATAGACATTCATCGAAATTTTGAGCTCTTTTTCTTATCAGAATGCAAATATTAAAACTCGATGTTGCATCTATTGCCTGTTATTATTATTAATAACATTTGTTTTGTTAGCTATAGATGTAATTACGAAACACTTGCTCAATATAGTAAGTTTGTGCCTAATTGCATTGGCAATCTTTTAATTTGATGCTGTTTTGTACATTATTCCATTAACATTCGCTTGGGCGAAGTTTAACGCCCTTAAATTATAGTATAGTGCCTTCTAGGCACTATAGTTATAGAATGTGGTTCTGATAAATTGAGCTAACACTTTGACATTGTTTATTCCTTTTTGGGGTAAAAGTAATAGGTAAGGGATGGGTAATTCGTGATCAGTTGCGTTGGATTACTTTCATAGTAGTTTTGCAATGATATTCAAACTCATACATGCGCCAATAATACGCTTCTTTTTTCCTGAACTCCCCAAAACCAGGTAAATATTGCCAAAGTATTAGTCATAGTTCCACTTCCACTTATATCACCAGAACCACATTATAATCGTCCTTTTTTTCATAAAAAATAAATTCTTAATTCATTACTTCTCAAGTACACCATACTTGAGTGCCCGATTAAGATATCAGGGGGTCCTAGGCTATAAGCGTTTTCGAGGCCCCTGTGTAGTCAATCCTTACGATTTTAGCCATTGGCGAAAACAGTTTTAGCTATTGATTAAAAGAAGTTAGCCATTTGGGGACCCCTTAAAAAGTCGGAGCCCTAGGCCACGGCCTAGGTGGCCTATTCAGTAATCAGGCCCTGATACTTGGGATAACAGGGTTGTCTCCCCCCCCCCCAGAGCAAGGGTGCTCCCATCCTAAATACTGCAAAGACTCTCCTCCCAAAAGCAAGAGCCCCCAAAAGTAAAATATACCCCTCAAGACAATATCGTTCATTTAGGCCTTCTGCTGGATACCTAAATATTTTTAACTGGGATAAATATTTGTATGATATATGTGGGGCTATAGGAAAAATGTTTTATCAGCATGAAACTTCGAACTTTCGAAAAAAGTTTTTTTTAAATATATATATATATAAATTCGGCTCGAGCTTCCGTTTTCAAATTATATGAAATTTTTTTAAAAAATTGTTTTGACGTAAAAGAAAAATATAAGAGGGTGTGCGACTTGAAAATTGGACTTTCAATTTTTTTTGGGACCCCTAACCGCCATCCAGAGCCGTGTCCAAGGGGAGGGTTTTAGGGGTTAAACCCCTCCCATTGAGGAAAAAATTATAAAAAACCAAATGAAGAAAAGTGTACATTTAGCTTAAAATTAACTTGAATATTGAAGTTTGTGCACAGCATTTTTTTTAACATTCCCAGCAATTTAGAAATGCCCTCCCTCTCTTTATGAACTAAAATCATATTTTAGAAAAACAGTGATGGAGGAAACGTTTAATAGGCTGTCAATACAAAGCATTCACTGCATTTAATATTGCTTCTCAGAGGGAGGTTACGATGACTTGGACGTTTCACAAAAAGAGACAAGTGTTGCCATTATGAAGATTCATAGTAGTTGTGTTAGGTAATGTAATTTGCATCAGCAGCAAACCCATTCCTATTTAGTTTATTTTCACAAAAAGAGACAAGTGTTGCCATTATCAAGATTCTTAGTAGTTGTGTTAGGTAATGTAATTTGCATCAGCAGCAAACCCATTCCTATTTAGTTTATTTTCACAAAAAGAGACAAGTGTTGCCATTATGAAGATTCATAGTAGTTGTGTTAGGTAATGTAATTTGCATCAGCAGCAAACCCATTCCTATTTAGTTTGACAAGCGTTTTCTTAGAATATAAAGTCAGAAAACTTGGTTAAATATTTTTAGTAATTGTTTGTTGCAATAAACTGCACACTAAGCATAATAAGGTTTGAATATAAACAAGCGGTAAAATGAATAAATACTGAGGTTATTAACACAATCAAAATTCACTTTCTGGGAGGAGGGCCATAACGGTCCTTATATGTGCAGTACAACCTTAGAGCAACAATAGAACTGGTAATATTACTTAAAGTCAAATTTTCCGGAAATTCAAACCATCTCCCCCGCCCCCCACTATGTCCCTCATTGTGACTATCAAGCAGAAATGAACTATTTGAGACGCTGGCGTTTTCCTGTTAATACAGAAAAAATGAGAAAACATTGAAACCAGAACCCCTCCCTTGATGAAATCCTGGACACGGGTCTGCCGCCATCGCACTTGAATCGATGATTTTAGAAAGGGCGGTGTAAGCTCTATTGATTTTAATAGGACCTACGCCCCTTCTAAAATTACACATTCCTTTATGTACCCCTTCGTTTAATAGAGGGTCGTTCGCAGGGGGCGTGCGACTTGAAAAACCGACTTTCATTTGTTTGGGGATACCCTAATGATGATAGCTTTTTCATCACAGTAAATTCTTGATTTCGAGTCTCGCTCGCAATATATTTGTGTTCGCTATATATATATATATATATATATATATATATATATATATATATATATATATATAATCGAAAATATTAATTTACGCATAGGATCAGGCTCACTTTGTACAATTTAGGATTTGTATTGTTTCAACACTAACTGGTGGACTAACATGGCGTTTGAAATAGTTCTACACTCACTTGGCACTGCTGTCAACTTTTGTGTTGATAAATCTTTGATACGGTTTTTCGAGTGATTTTCCTGATTTAAACACTGATATTTGCCAGTTTTAGGATGGAAAACTGTACGGGAGTTGATTGCATAATCTAAATTTAGATAATTTATGATGTAACTTGAAGGCCGTCAAATCTCTTATAGAAGTCTTTTTATGGAAAATATTTAACAAATTCTCCGAACAAATAATCAAATTAAGAAAAGGGAAAGTAAAATAGCTAGAATCCTATTTTTGAACATGTATTTGACTTTTAAAATCATAATCTAAATTGAGAGATTTATTATTGTGTAACTTGAAGGCCCTCAAGACTCTCTTATGGAACTTTTTTTAATGAATAACAGTTTCCTCCTTATCGCACCTAAGGAATCAAAACGGATAACGGGTAGTAAGTAAAATAGTGAAATTATGTTTTCAGACAAATATTTAACTTCCCAAATTATAATATAAGTGTAGAGACTTATTGTGAAACTTGAAGGCCGTCAAGATTCTCTTGAAGAATTATTTTAATGAATAACCCTTTCCCACTTCTCCCACCTAAACAGTCAAAATGAATAACGAGTAGTGGGAAAAATGGTGGAACTATTTTTTTTTTTTTTTTTTTGGACAAATATTTGATTTCCCAATTCATCTAAACTAAGAGACTGTTTAACTTAAAGGCAATCAAGACTCTCTTACAGATTTTCTTTAATGAATAACATTTTCCTCCTTCTCCCACCAATCAAAATGGATAACGGGTAGTAAGTAAAATAGTGGAATCATGTTTTCGGACAAATATTTGACTTTCCAAATCATAATCTAAATGAAGAGACTTACTGTGAAACTTGAAGGCCGTCAAGATTCTCCTGCAGAATTATTTTAATGAATAACCCTTTCTCACCTCTCCCACCTAAACAGTCAACATAAATAACGGATAGTAAGGAAAAAGGTGGAGCTATTTTTTCTTTTTGGCAAATATTTGAATTCCCAATTCATCTAAATTAAGAGACTAATTGTGTAACTTGAAGGCAATCAAGACTCTCTTACAGATTTTATTTAATGAAATAACACTTTTCCCCCTTCTCCCACCAATCAAAATGAATAACGGGAAGTAAAGAAAATAGTAGAATAAAGTATTTAGAGAAAAATATTTGACTTCCCAAATACTAATCTAAATTAAGAGAATTGTGACATAAATTGTAGACCGTCAAGACCCTGTTATGAAATTGATTTAATGAATAACATTTACCACTTTCCCCAACTAAAGAATTAAATTAAATAAAGGGTATAGAAAATAGTGGAATGTAGTTTAGGCAGATATTAGACTTCCTAAGTCATGAAAGGAAAACATTAAATTTGTTTTATACTGCTACATATTTCTGATTTCTATTTATAATACAACCAGGCACATATATATATGTGTGTTTGTGGGTGTACAATTCTTATCACACACACACACACACACAATATTTTTTAAATATTTGACCTCCAAAATCATAATCTAAGTGTTTTGACTTATTGTGAAACTTGAAGGCCGTCAAGATATCCTGCAGAATTATTTTAATGAATAACCCTTTCCCACTTCTCCCACCTAAACAGTCAAAATGAATAACGGGTAGTAAGGAAAATGTTGGAACTTTTTTTTGGACAAATATTTGACTTTCCAATTCATCAAAATAAAGAGACTCATTGTGTAACTTGAAGGCAATCAAGACTCTCTTATAGATTTTCTTTAATGAATAACACTTTTCCCCTTCACCCACCAATCAAAGAAAAGAAAATGTAAGTTAATTTCATTTTCACCTGAAATTAACAGAAGTCAGTCACGAAGTAAAGAAAATAATAGAATAAAGTATTTAGACAAAAATATTTGACTTCCCAAATCCTAATCTAAATTAAGAGAATTGTGATATAATTTGTAGACCGTCAAGACTCTGTTATGAAATTGATTTAATGAATAACATTTACCACTTCCCCCAACTAAAGAATTAAATTAAATAACTAAATAATGAAATTAAATAAATAAAATAAATTAAATTAAATATGGAAAATAGTGGAATGATGGTATAGGCAGATATTAGACTTCCTAAGTCCTGAAAGAAAAACATTAAATTTGTTTTATACTGCTACATATTTCTGATTTCTATTTATAATGCAACCAGGCACATATGTGTGTGTGTGTGTGGGTGTACAATTCTTATCAGTATTTTTTAAATGTTTACGAAAACATATTAGAACGAAGTAAACATGGTGGGTCTCTGCTTGATGTCACTAAATGACGGGGCTGCATATCTTTATTTTCAACGAAAAATTAATACTATTGTTGGATAAAGGCATTCCAAGGTTATCGCCAGAACCTTTGCTTTAGCCGTGTTGTCCATCCTAAATACAACAAACATGAATGTAAGGGCTGTTATGACCCATGATCCAATGACCTCCCCCCCCCCTCTTCCAGAGGAAACTTTTGGCTACGCTGTCCAGAAAGAGAAAAAACTTTCTAGAATATAAATTTTAACAGTAATATCTCAATACAGCGAATACCTATACAAGAAAATATCTGCTTCAACGAAATTGCCAAAACGTTGCTTGAATCCCTCTGCAACGAAATTCACGCCACAACGAACAAAATTTGAGATCCCTTGTATTTCGTTGTATCAGGGTTTAACTCTAGAATTTAAAGTGATGAGAAATCAGCAGCAAACTCCAATAAGTTCCATCAAAGTGCCATTCTGGCAGCAACTATCGTTCAAATCTCCATTGGTGAATGAATGGACATTGTCCGATTGCAACAGGTAGCAGAAATCCAATCCAACAACTATCAAAGCTTATCTTTGCCGGTTAAAGAGCTCTCCTGGAAGAGGCGATTTATCTAGAAAATATTGTCGATCTGTATCTTTTCCTGTTCTCAAGAATTTTTCGACACATACAACTGACAATCTGAATTATATTGCATGAATTGCATCACAACGAATTCCAGCTAGAACGAACAAAATTTGAGGTCCCTCAAAATTCGTTGTAACGGGATTTAACTTAACACTATAGCTTGAAAACGGTAGCTATCATCTGCAAGCTCCAACAAGTTTCAACAAGGTACCATTCTAGTCGCAATTATCGATGTCTAAATCTGCCTTGCTTGATGAATGGACACTGATTGCAACAGGTAGCAGAAGCCAAACCAACAACAATCAAAGCTAATCTTTGCCGGTTAAAGAGCTCTCCTCGAAGAGGCGATTTAACTTGAAAATATTGTCGATCTGTATCTCTACCTGTTCCCAAGAAGTTCGCGACACACAGCTGACAGTCCTTCCTCTTGAAAGGATTCTGCAACATGTCTCACCTGAGGGGGACCGATTCGAACAATGGACCACCTTCGAGCACCCTCGAGTGGGCGACGCGGCGTCTGCACGTCACCCCTCGACTCTACCTGGATAATCGTCTGTGAGCAAGGGATCATCTGTGGAACGATTGTGTTCTCGGTGGGGTGCTGGCGCCAATCCTCAGGTAACTTGCTGTCTGGGCAGACGGTGTTTGGGAAAATAAAAGGGAACGGTTTTGCATTCTCATGAGGTGTAATAAACTGTTTTCGATTTTTGGAAGTGCAGTAGAACCTCGTTTATCCGGCCCTCGTTCATTCGGATCTCCAGATAATCCGAATAAAACGTATAGCTTATTTTTTATTTTTTTATATTCACATAGATAATTTCCAACTGTCATAGCAAGAACGGAAAGAAACTGAACATTCGCTTTTTATTTTGGTCAATTGATGAAAAAACGTTTGTGTGACCATCATGCTTCATTTAAACGGACCGCGTGTTTGAAACAAGACAGACGACCAGTTCTTTGTTAAGAAATGAAATGATGTGAAAAGCTTTCATAATTTTTTAATGTCTTGTTAACAATTGCATGTGATTTTATTGCAAAATGTGCTTTTTATTGCAATCAACTGCAATTCTGCTTATTTAAGTATTATTTCGGTTACTACTCATACTACCTGGGTTATCTGGATTTTCGATCGTCCGCTTTTGGTCCCGGCGATCTTAAATTTCAATTTATTGTTAAAACTTCCCTTTGAAAATAGCCAAGCCATAACGTTTGAAAAGATTTCCTGACCGTTTTATTTGAACACTGTTGAACCGCGATTGTTCAGAGTAACGAGGAACCGACCACTTCCTGGAAATCAAGAAACTTATGAATACTGTAAAAGCACTTATTTTTGCGATCTGCAATTTTTGCGAAAATAACGGTATTGGTGATTTTTTGAGCGGAAAATTTCTTGAATTTTATGAACAGAACCAGAAGTTGAAAAATACGTAGCGAAAATATATTTCGCGAAACTGAAATTTTTACGATTGCGACTGGCTCGCGAAAGTTAAAGCTTCACTAAAATAAGTGCTTTTGCAGTGGTATTGAAAATGCTTCAATTTTCAGATAAAGCAGGATAACAAACGGTGTTTCTTCAAAAATGCGTTTTAAAGAGTAGGGTCTGGTGGGGGAAAGTGGTCAATGGGGTAAAGTGGTCATTCGTGAAATAAATGGCTATAGCTTGGAAATAAATGTTCGAATGAATATGAAAATTTTATTATAGAGTAGGACAGTTAGAAACTACATTTTGAATACAAAATTTTACAACTGGAAAAATTTTATTTGGTGAAAAAAAATATTTAGTGTGAATATGAAAAGTTTTTAAATCTAAACACCTCTTTTAACTTCCTTGGGAAATTTTGTTTGTTAGAATTATGAACAGATTGACTTTATAGGAAGCTTCCTACATGTCTCAAGAACTCTTACTCATTAGCAGTTAGCTGAATCTCTTTTAGATAATTTTTTAGAACAATTTAAGTAAGATGGGGTAAAGTGGTCATAATATTAGGCTTAGCAAGTATTGTTCTTCTAATGCCACTTAATCGTTAAGTATAAGACAGACATAAATTAAATAGTAATTTCACTTAATATGTATTGTTTTTACAGTAAACGGGGTTAAATTTACGAGTATATGCATATGCATACGCATAGGCACGTATATAGACGTACGTATTCACATAAATGCACGAATAAATACGTATATGAGTATCTGCAAATATTTTTAATACAGATATACATTCGACTTTACAGGTATATACTCACTTATACTCGTAAACACTTATATAATCAGGTACACACGAATATACGCGTACGTACTCGACTAGATACTTACATACAAGCATATAATATACAAGTAAACAGGGTGAGTTTAAACTTTTAAGCAAATCATTAAAATGTGTAAGAGGGGAGGATAAGAAGCAAGAATCGTAAGGAACATATGGTCACAAACACAATGCTGACGCGCTACATGCACTCAAAGCCAGAAACTGATGGATGCAAAACAGGTCACAAATTTATATATTACACAAAGAAAATTTTTCACAACATTTTAGATCTCAAGAAAGTTTTAAAGCGATTGAAGAAATTTGCGGCCTGCAGCCGTAATACAAAGCACTCTCTGTTGCAATAACGAGACTTTTGAAAAAGTTTCATCTGTCGATGCGCCTCTGTTGCGATGCTTGTATTAGAGCTACTAGAGGCCATAACTTTTAACAACCGCTCTAAATATTTCTTTAAAACTAAAACCTTGGGTAAAATCATCTTTGTGTAACAAAATTGCGATTTGTTTGCATCCATCCGTTTCTGGCTTTGTGTGCATGTAGCGCGTCAGCGAACGTAAGTTCTTTATAATTCTTTGCTTCTTATCCTCCCCTTTCAAACTCCTAAGATTTTTGCCCAAGAGCTTTTGCTCATTCCGCAGGCACACATGTATATAAGCTTATATACTCGTGTATACATACATGTACTGGTGTATACACGTAAATGTACGTATATACGTCTACAGGTCACAGGCACACATGTATATAAGCTTATATACTCGTGTATACAGGTATATAATCGTGTTTACACGTATACATACGTATATACTCGTGCTTCACAATATATATATATGTAAGTAGACACGTACAAACACGCACTGGATGTATCCACGAATTAACTCGTGATACCCGTGTATGTGTGTATGTACACTTATATATGCGTGTATACGTCTACTGTACACGTATATGCTCAGGTATGCACGTATGTACTCGAGATACAAGTGCATACACACATATGATATTCTTTTACACGCGTATATACCCGTACGTACACGTGGCACGTACATACACGTGACACATATATACTCGCGTTGACACGTATACACTCCTGTAGTAATCACGTATGCATGCTTATATACTCTTGTATACATATATATACTTGAGTAGGCACGTGCATGCATGTATCTGATGCGTACATGTATCTACTCATATATGAAAGTGTTTACTAATGTTTACACGACACGTATATACTCGTCTATACACACATATGCTTGTGCATATACTTGTAACTGTAAAAATAACCGAAATATACAAATATTAGGGTTGTTTATAATGGTTTTGCATCTATTTTTAACTATGACCACTTTACCCCATGCTATGACCACTTTCCCCCACCCCATGGGGTAAAGTGGTCATAAATACAAAGGGAAAAGAAAGAGTTATAAAACTACTTAAATCAATATTTATTTTCCTAAAACTCAATGTTGTGTGTTCTTTAATAATGCAATGTAAAATAAAAACCAAAAAAGTTTAAATGTTTCAAGAATTTATTGTATCTACTATTCACATAAGTTGAAAACCTACGATTTTATGACCACTTTACCCCACCAGACCCTAACTAATAAAATATAAATTAAAAATTAAGAGAAGAAGAAGGAGGCGGTATTGTAAATACTATTCGTAAAAAAGCTGTAACCGCCTATTTCTTCTTCTCTTAATTTTTAATTAAAATTTTATTGGTTCATTTAGAATTAATCTAAATATAAAGATGTTAAGATCAGCTGCATTTATTTAGTGTTTTAATCAAGAAACCATGTACTTATTTTATTTCATACTTTTTAACGTGAACCAAGCTTATAGAAATAGTCTGAAGAATTTAAAAATATATTTTTTTATTTTAAATTTTTTTCTTTAAAATTTATTTGAGGTGAAAATTTTTGAAAATTCAAACACATTTTCTTGTTACCTATCCTTATTTATAAAAAAAAAAAAAAAAAGAAAAAAAAAAGAAAAACGGGATAGACTTTTATTTTAATCTAAATGTATCGCGTCTGGTTTAAAAACAATTTCATTCAAGTATAGAGAAAAAAGAAAGCTTTTAAAATCGCCCACAAGTATATGCTTGTTTACGTTTAGCTATTGACGATTCATTTTTTCATTGTTTATGGCTACAATTAAAAAGCGGAAGTACTTTAAATTTATAAATACTGTCATTTTTTATTGTTTTCTGGCAACAATTAAAAACCGGAAGCAAAACGCTGGGTTATGACAGATAATGTAAGCTATAAAGTAGTCTTTAATAAAAAAAAACAACAACTTTTTTTCCCATTGGCATCGTCAAACAATGATAATAGTGGTAGAATTAATTGGAGACAAGCGGAAATTGCAGAATGTCCTCCATATGTCACCTTGTTTTTACTCACCAACAGTTTAGTGTCCAAAATTACCACGAGTTTGGTAATAATCGAGTTTATTTTCATTTAAAATTACCCAAGTTTCTTTTTTCTCCAACTGAACTTACTTTACTCAAAAACACTCATTTGAAGACTACGCTAATGCAGGCATCTGAGTAATAAATATATAAAAAAAAACTTTAACTATAAATTTGAGGCAGTGAGACGCAAAGGGAAGTAAGTGGCAAAATTAAAAATTTGGAGATAACCAGTACAAATGATAGGTGAACCCCTGTTCTCTCTTGGGGCAAGGAGGTGGTACTAGTAGCCCTAGTAGGTTCTGTTATACAGCATGATTAAAAAAAAAAAAAAATCAGTGAAAGCCTACCCAGGAACTTATCTTTAAACGCATTTTACTCAAAACCAAAAAATGTCCACTTACATCCCTTTGCTCCTCACTGCCTCATTTGATTATTAAATTTTTCAAATTAGGTTTCCTTCTATATGGAAATTTGCTCAACGACAGGGCTAAAGCAACAAGCAAATTTGGAATTTACTCTTTTATTGTAAGAGTTTTATTATTATTATTTTTTTTTAAGAGTCTTTCGTAATCCCTGAAACCTACCCTTCATGCTTTGTCGGAAACTTATTTAAGGTCTATTCCTCAAAAGGTGGGACGAGAGCTATTATTTACTTTTAAGCAAACACCCCAAAGGTGTTTACAAGAAGATCTTTTCACGATCATTTACTTGTGGAATTTTGGAGTGACGGTTTCTGAAAGGGGGCGGGGGAAGGGAGCTGGGGGTCGATGGTTTTCCGAATGCCCGCGGCGTGTTTGAAAGTGATGGTCATTGGCAACTCGCGATGTGGTCAGAAAGAACCCGCGGGGTTTTAGAGTGGCGCCGATTTTTACGGATGAAGTGATGAGAGAATTGAGCTGCTTCTGGAGAATGATGTCCGTTCGTTCTTTTTTTTTTTTTCCTTTTAACTTATTTTCGGTAAAAAAAATAACTATGAGAGTTACGAAGTACACTTCAATTTGGTAACACAGATAAACGAATAAGAACTATCACAGGAGAACTATTCCTGATTGATAATTTTTTTTTGTGTTGAGCAAAGCATTTGCACTCAATATTGGAAATTCAAGAACAGGATTTTTTTTGTTAATGCAAATTTTTGAAAAACTGTCAAAATATAATTTTTTGTTTATTTTTCGTCGATGGGGCGGAACAGACATTGAAATTCTGTCTTACTTTTGTAGTTTGGAAGTATTAAGAAAGCACCTACAAAAGAAAAAGAAAAAAAGCATTCAGCATTCAGTGATAGAAAATAAGTAGTAGTAT
Organism: Uloborus diversus; assembly: GCF_026930045.1. Lineage (NCBI taxonomy): Eukaryota > Metazoa > Arthropoda > Arachnida > Araneae > Uloboridae > Uloborus > Uloborus diversus. Next base: position 36,861,027 of record NC_072737.1, on the reverse strand, counting down.
AATTCCGTAACAGAAAAATTGATTTAAGGATGTAGTGATGTGTGAATTGAGCTGTACTGTGTATTCCCGTATTGTCCTTAACTTTCCGCCTCAGTTTCAGTTTGCAGCAAAGAAACTGTGAGAGTTGCTTAAGATCAGTTATTGAAATTCAATAACAAATAAAAGGATTTATATACGGATGAAGGGATGAGGGAATTGAACTATAAAGGGATATCACTGATACGGGTTCTTGTTTTGTTATTATTACTGTCACGGTATTTTTCTTATCGTGTTTAGTTTCTAATAAAGCAAATAACTGGTGTGTATTCTTCTGTTTATGTAAAGGAACTGAATATGAAAACTGTATAACACATTTTAAGTCTGTGACTCTCAGATAAATGATTTTGTACCTGAAATAAGAATGGTATTTTTATTTGGTACTTTGTTAACCTATTATTTATCAACAATGCTGCTAACAAGCATGGTTTTGATAAGAATTTTGCAAAAATATCAAGTTTAATTTCAGATGATTGAACTTTTATGTTTTAGTTATGACTAATACATTTAACAGGAATTTAACTAATTAATTAAACTGCTCAGAATTTTTGCCAAGGAACAGAATATGCATTTTATATGTGTATGAGTTTCAAGCTTCAAGTATACAAATGGTAATTTTAACTGACAATAATTGCAATTATAGTGTCCTATATTGCTCGTGATGAAAAAAAAAATAGAAATGTGAAATTATATAAAAAAAAACATTGAACTATAAGTTAAGGTCCAGCAAAGTAAAATTGCACACTGAAGTACAGGCACGATACTGTTGACAAGTAACTCATTTATATGAGTGCTCGAAACATGTGCATTCAGCTTTCAACAAACTTATTCATTTGCTTTGCGGTCAATCGGCGAAAGTTAATTATTTATAATTTAAGTTTCAGTTTTAGGTATAAATTTGCAGCAAAGTCTTTCTATAATAATGTAGATAAACATGTAATACGTCACACAAAAAGTTACTGACAATATTTACAAATTTTTATTATAATGCTTTAAAACAAAAATGATACACCTCAAACATCATGATGCGATAAATATAAATTGATTTAACATAACTTACAGGTAAACTGCTTTAATGATAGTAAAAAACAGTTTAATAAATACCCAATTATGTAAAAACCGCGTATTTCTCTTTAAACATAATCGTGAAACCAGCAATTATATACAAATCACATGTTTTCCCATAAACACAGTGCAGCGAAGTCTTCAATCGCGTACAAATGAAGTATTTCTCTACGAAAAGATCTTACAGAAATACCTAATTATATACAAACTACACACTCCCCCTCGCCCCCCCCCCACAAAAAACATACTCATGGAAAATACACATGGATATATACAGGTTTTTCATGAGTAGAACGACATTAAGCCATAAAATCATAGTCATTATGAGGTGAAGACAGACTACTGTCCGCAATATTCAAGTGCTTTAATGCGGTGTCAAGTGTCCTAATTCATGTGTCACCTACACAGACTACTGTCCTCAATATTCAAGTGTTTTAAAGCGGTGTCCAATGTCTTAGTACGTGTACTACTGACACAAAATACTAGATAGCAGCAAATATATGTTTTGATACTAAGTAGCATTGCTATGCACTTTTTATATTGCTCTAGATTTCATAAACAAATTAAAACCATACCTTCGTATAACTTTCAGAATGGTTTAATTTTGGAGGTACCCAGGCAGAACCTCGTGGGCCGGTTGGTAAATCCAGCACTGTGCATCTTAGTTACGATATTAATGTAAATTCAGTGAGGCACCGTTTATACGTTTTTATCAATTATACGTCTTTTAAATTGGTCCCTGCAGAGTTTAATACAGGGTTGTTTGGTTTAAACCACGTTGGTTTAAACCATGGTTTAAACCAATTGGTTTTTTTTTAAAAACCATGCGGTTTTTTTAAAAAATGTTTTTTTTTAAAAAAAAGCCCAAAAAAAAATCCATTTTACAGGTTTACATTGATTTCCCCACACATATTGAAAAATGTAAAATTCCATTTATGCTTAGTTCCTAGCTAAGTTGCAGAGATAAATACTAAAATTGCAAAGTTGCTTCTTCAAAATGTATTACAAGCTTTAATCGAAAAAAAAAATATATATATTTTTTATTTCATATATGTGCCATAAAGCAGATTTCAGTCAACTTCCATCATTATGCTTAATTTGCATGATTAGTTAAGATTTACTAAGGATTGAATCTTTTATTGTAGATGCAATCCATTATATTGCTCACTCCTGTTGCAGGGGTGTGACATTTTTGCCCATTTATTTGCACTTTCCTGGAATTTTAACTTTGACTTGTTAGGTAATCAGCAGTCTAACTTAATTGTTTGCACCTAAAAATTAAGATCTGTTCTGCAGGAGAACACAAATAATATTTTTTGAATCAAATTAAAAAAAAATATATACTTCATATTATGATACATAATAGTTCCTTATATTATAATGTAGGAAGATTAAAAGACAAATTTTTAAATTCCCAGAACAAAATGCAAATGTATGTGTAAAAATTGATTGAGAAATATATAAATCTTCACATATAAACTACACTCTCCATTGGTGTTTTTTTTTTTTTTTTTTTGGATTCTGTGTGCTCAAAAGATTTTGATTGGCTATACACCTATGCTGCTTTATGACTATTGGGTGCAGATAATTCTTAGTTTTTTCCCCTCCTTTTGTTCATTGGAAGCAGAAAGCTATTTTAATTATTTAATTTAGTTACAAGATTTTGTTCTTATCTCTTTAATTAATCAAGAAATTAGGTATAATATGACTATTGAATAACTGTTAATTACATGGAACCTTAATTACCTTCCGAAAAGTAATTGTTTTTCTCGCAAATAGTATTTAAATTTAAAAAAAACCCGGTTTAAACCAAAAAACCTGGTTTAAATTAAAAAAACGGTTTTTTCTACCAACCCTGGTTTAATACACATTAACCTCTACCTATTATACGTTTTTTCCATTTGTACGCTTTTTTCATACAATCCTTTCAAAAACGTATAAACGGTGCTTCAGTGTAGTACGATTAACTAACGTAGAGTTGACTGCCGTGGGCAGGTAAAGGGCAGCATCTGCAGAAATGAGTTTTCGAGACATTTGAAAAAATGTCTGTAGTATTCAATACTAACAACAGGGAAGTATTGGATTTAGACTTTATTTTCGCGCTTTTTTTTCAGTGGAAACCGAATAAGCAAGCTTCTACTATAAATCTAACGTACAATAATTGACGAAAATACAAAAAAATGATGAATGAAAAATTTGCAGGTTACTGCCCTTTACCTGCACACCGCAGTATATAAATCTAACTGAAGGCTATGTACGACTATAGGCTGGTAGGGAAACCATTAGGAATTTATATTTTAAGCAGAAATAGTGTTTGCATCAAGAGAGGAAAGTTTGAAAATTTTCTTCGTTGCTAAAGGTGAATGGATAACTTTAGAAAGGAAATATAGAACGTACGTTTTCTCTCTATGAAGGTGCAGTTGATCACCTAAATTTAGTGATGAAGAAATGTGAAAAATCATCGTTTTGCACATTTTAACTTCTGCTTTTGAAGCACTAGTTGAATCAATACTAAGTTATAAGTAATTTTATGACGTTCTGCAATCAATACAAACTGTAATTGAAAATAAAGTCAGATTCAAAAATACGCAGAAAATATTTCACTACATTTAAACAATAATTTCAATAAACATTTGACAATTACAACAAGGTATTTACAAAGTAACAATAATTACTTACATATAACAGAAAACTCTTCTACAAACCTATTTTACAAATATTATAAGGTTGATAGTCCAAGTATCCAATCAAATTTTTACATTGCCCCCCCCCCCCAAAAAAATAACCCCTGTATATTAAGTATGTACTCTAAACTGTAAATATACACTATGAACATATCTTCGCCCCAGAGCAACAGTAGGATATCTTAGTGTTATTCCTGGGATCAGATGTCTTACTGTTGCTCTGAGGCGACGATATATGATATACTAGAAGTTAAAACTCTTTCAAGAAAAAATATAGAATATATTTCTTTCAAAAGAGTAATTTCTGAAACTTTTATCTCGATGTACTATATAAATATACTTTTCAACGAGTTCTGCAGTCATTGTTTGCTTTTTTGCTCAAACAATTTGGGAAATGTCGCAGGCGGACAAACTTCAAATATTTTAGAATTTAAATTCTTTTCGAATCAATAAGCGAGGAGCAGCGATGACCATCGCATTTCACAAGGATTTCTCACCCCTCGATTGTAAATCAGGAGTGTAGATGGCATAAATTTAAAGTTGGCAATATTTGACTAAGGACATTTCACTGAATGCTGCTGGTCTAGATTATTTGACTTGGTACTAGAGTTTAGCTTTTAATTGTGAACCGGAATCTTGTTTTACCAAATGAAAAGGGTTTCGTCGAAAGACAGCAATCGAATGATGATATCTTGCACTATTTGATTACCATTACGTATTCTTCTTAGCTATTTTGCCACGAACAAGCTAAACTATGCACAGATAACTTGATACACTTGATGGAATCAGAGTTGAAAGATATCAGCAAGTGCAAAAACATTCTATGGTCACTGGATAAGGAACCCTGTTCCAGTCACATTTTCTCCTTTTCCTCCTCATTTGCTCAATACTTTCCTCGGGAACTTTTCGTCTGTAAATAACATCCATCCTTTCCTTTTTTCCCTTTGTGTGGTCAGGACTACGGATTTTCCTCTTAACTTTATCCCTACAAGTCCAATGTAAGATTGTGAGAGAGGTGGTTGCAGCTGGAACACAGTGCATTCCTGGCGGGAACGAGCATGTACCACCGCGATTCATGCAATGTCCAGTACGCACCCAGCGAGGCCAGAAAGTGGGCCCCAAGTCCTTCCACCGGAATTCGACGGGGCACATGGAACGCTGGACAAGCCAATCGCGAACAGCTGCTGCGTTCTGAGGAGAGAGGATGGAAGATAACTCTTCAGTGATGTTTGAGGATTGAGCATAGATTCTGTCCGCCACCCACCTGCCGGGAAGATCATCCAGAGCTACATCGTTTGAAGTGATTGGGACTTGTGGCCTCTCTGGCTTTTCATCTGACATCCAGGATGCCTGTTAAAATAAGAGAAAAAGAACATTTTAGTTAATGCCTATTGTTTGAATTCAACATGCGAAATAAAAATACTAGAAAAGAGTCTTGGTGCACGAGTAAAGATTGCACAATTGATCAAATGTTTTTCAAGTTGGTTCACAGATTTGTTCTAGACACAGATGTTCTATAGGATTTTATTTCATGCAGAAAAAATTAAATGTGTGTTGCAATTACTTTTGCACTGACTCGACTAAAGTCAAGCAGATTTAATGGGAAAGAAAAAAATGCAGTTAACACGGCAAATTCTTCCTAACCCTGCTGGATTGTTTTCAAGTTTTTAAAGTTATATGCTGACAGTACTAGTGGGGAATTTGTGGAAGTGAAACTGAAGGCATAAGACCTCCTTTCCAGTTAATAATGCTCAGGGCCGCAGAGAGCCAAAGTGGACCCTTGTCAGTTATGTCGCCGGGCCCTCCCCACCCCTTAAAAAAAGGAAAAAAGAAAAGAAAGAAAAGGAAAGAGAAAAAAGAAGGAAAGTGGGGGGGGGGAATCAAAACTGCTTACTAGAAAACAATTAACTCCATTTAAGTGCCACAGCAGCAAATACCGAAAGAGTAAATATTACTTAATCTTTACGTTTTTTCTTATTTGGAATCCCCCCCCCCTTTTTTTCCTTCTTCCTTTCTTTTTTTCTTTCTTTTTTTGCGTCAGTGTCGCCGGGTCCCCTCAAGGCCCGGGGCCCTAGTTTCCAACTAGGCTGACATGGCCTCTCATCGGGCCTGATAATGCTAAATGTTTACTTTATTCTAAAACTGTACAAATTTAGTTTCTGCAAGAACATGATGATGAAGTCTGATTATTGAAATCAGTGAAAGTCTTATTTTACTTCACAACTTTAGAATGATTGAGTTTAGGGTCTAAAATTAGAAAGAATATGCGCTTTATCTTTGGAGAATTTTGAAAATAGATAACTAGTTAATGCTGTAAATAAAAGACGACGCAGAGTTTAGTATATGGGGAGAAAAGAGACAAAGAAGTGTACTTGTGGAAATGAGTAAAATGATTAATGACACTAGTTAGTTTAAAGTTGCCAAAGTTAGAACTCAGAGATTGGTTTCTGAAAATGGATAGCAGAGGCGCTCCGAAGAGAAGGATCTAGTTTAAACTCTGCCGAATTCTTGGTTTTTAAGTCATATTGGTAGTTGTAGTATAGTAATACATACATACACACACATATATATATATATATATATATATATATATATATATAGAGAGAGAGAGAGAGAGAGAGAGAGACTAGTATGACAACAATGAGCAACACTTCAGGCTGCAATTGAGGAAGGATAGTTATTTGTAACGGTGTTTCGTACTTAATTAGTTCATCAATATTTAAAAACAAACAATATGTGTAATCTTTTAAGGAAAATAATGATAGTATATAAAAGGACGACGAATTTATTAGTTTCTAAAAGAGGAAGCTGAGAAAAAAAAATCTCAGAGGAAAAGAAGATTTTTTGTTCTTTACTTCCGGGAATATACATGACAATATTTCTTGGTTTAATTCTTCTTTTTTTATAAGAAGAAAAGTTGAAATCCTTCAATATGAATAGCCATCACGATTAGTTCAGAAGATAAAGAAAATAAGGTTTAGTTTTTTAGAAGGCGCGGTGAAAAATATTTCTACCATGGTATTTTCCGTTCTGGTGTGAAGTCTACAAAAATTTATTCTCTTAAGAAGAGAATGTAATAACAATGCTCAATCTTCAGGAAAACCTCTAACATTTTAATTAACAGAAAGAAATATGCCGAAATTTATTGCATAAAATTAAAAGGTTTGAGAGATTCCAGCTTGTAAAGAGTGCTGAAAAACTACAACTTTGAATAGGGACAGGTGATAATTCTGTCTTGGCAATTCGATTAGCAGACAATATTGGAATGAGTTAGAAAAAAAAAAATCCCTGAAAATGCCTAAACTTTATGGTCAACTAACTCGAAAATTAATGTATAAAATTAACAGGTGTGATTGGTTAAGTTGTGGCCCTCTGAAGAGAGCCGAAAAACTATAGCTTTGAAAAGCGACCGATGATATCTGATTTGCATTTTTAAAAACAATTTATATTGGAACGAGTTTGAGAACATGAATTTTGGTTGAGAAAAGTGGAGCAATACCCATTTACTTTCGGAAGTGAGGGAACTTTTTTGCCCTTGAACCCTTTTTTGCTCAGCCCCCTCCCATTCCACCCACCTTTGCTAACTTAAACTTTTGATACATGTCAGTGACGTAGCGAAGGGGATGGGGGTTGGGGATTAAAACACGCCCCAGAGCCATTGATTTTAACATAAATGCCAATTCTAATGCAGTAAGTTATGCATATAAAAGGGCTGTTTTGATTAAAAAAAAAAACCCTTCAGAAGGTATTTTTGATCAAAAAATCCTCTTTAGAAGGTGATTTTTGACCGAAAAACCTCCTCCAGAAGCTCTTTTTGATAAAAAAAAAAAAAAAAAACCCTCCAGAAGGTAATCTTGACTGCGCTAGAAAGTAATGTAAAATTTTCTTTTAGATAATTTGACGCAACAATGAAGAGCTTACTTGAAAATCGTCTCCCATGAGCTCCCGCAATAAGGATTTGTCCATGTTCTTTTTTCCTGGTTTTCTTCTTCGGAGATAACGACTGCCGCCATCTGGTGGGCGTGGGCGTGGCTTTCGAGGTGCGACGGTGGTTGTACGTATCACTTCTGGAGCTCTGTTTCGTGGAGGCATCCTGTCATACGAAAATCCCACGTCGTCTGAAAATCCAGCACAAGCACTGGAGAAGAAGCTCAAGAGCAGAAGAACGACGCTTAGATGCATACTGTCAAGAAAGAAAGAAGCAAAATTTGACAAACTTATTACTTTGAATTTACGCTAAATAAATATATTATTAAATATATATAAAATTCACGAATGGAAGCGCAGCTCAAAAATAATTTTAGCTAATGAGAGAAGCATGAGCATCTGCTTTATGCACAAGAACCACTAAAGTGAGCTGATGTTTGCCCTTTTTTGTTGAATAGTTAAAAAGTAAATTGCTCAAAGCTTTTAGTTGGATTTTACATTTGCTTTTATCTTGAAACATTTAATGCAACAACTTATGAATGCTCATAGATTTCAATGTTAAACTGATGGCAATGCAAGGAAATGACATTGTAACAAAGAAAGAAAAAGGAAGAAAGAAAAAATGTAATTAACAGGTTATCGCTGTAAATATCACATAAGAAAAACAAATTCATGTAAGGTGTTTAATCAATTTATGATGCAGAAAGCAACACTTTTCAAACGGTACCCAAGTTCATCCCATGTTCACAAACGATACACACTTTGAACTCTATTCTGCTAATGAAGGGTACTGTTGTCTGTTTAATAATGTTGTTACAAATTCTGTAAATAGTAATTATTGTAGTAACGTAACCTGTAAATAGTTTCTGATAATGTATATACAGCCCCTATTTTTCATTGATAAGGTTTGTGAATGAAAGAAATAAAATAACGGTCTACGATTTTCGAGAAGCATTAGGAATATTGTGGAAACTTTTCGATGTTTATAAAAAGCGTCCCGCATGATAAAACGTCAGTTTCGATTGAGAATTTGTACTGAAAGTGTATTAGCTCTGTTTATTGCGAGGCATTTCGCTGTGTTGTTTTTCGTATTTGGAAGTAAATACGTGTGTAACCGTTGAGTTTACGGTGTTGTGTGATATTTGCTTAATTGCTGATGATTAATTTAGCAGTTGTTGACGATCTTTCCTGTACATAGCGTAAATAAATTTCCTGTCTTTTTCTCAAGAACTGTGTCGTCCTTTCAAGAAAGTTGGAAGTCGCACCGGATCCGTTACAATATGATGAAACACTTCACATTACGTTTGTATTTGTTATGTGACGATACAGCGATTACCTATAATTACACCTTTTTTTCATTCTTCATTTATTTTCTCAATGTCATAAAACATTCTTGAACCTGCGAAGCATTATGGCACAAACCGCATATTAATAAGACAAATTTTCGCTTTTCTATTTTTAAAATATGTGAAGGGCTTTTGAATGTCCTGCGTTTTATCGTTTGACTTAATTGTAAACTTGACTAGTGAAATAAAAAAATATTTTCGTGAAACAACGCGAAAGGTGCCAGTGAATATATTTAGTTTTAATCTTTAATGAATTTGTAAACTTTTTTAACTACTTATTTTCTACTTAACTACGAGATAATATTCAATAAGAGTTGAGAATTTGCTTTAATCCTTATTAAAAACAGAAACTGAAACTAAATCGAATATGAAACTAAATCGAAACTGTTGTTACCTGTTAAAATGATGATTTTCTTCGGTTTTATTTTAATCTTTATATATGGATGCCTGACTTCCCAAATCGATTAACTCCACAAAACAAAAAGTCGAGAAAAGTTATGAAGAAGATTGTGTTTTTCATAAGAGTAAATATGACCTCGTGTTACATTTTCTGCCATCACATGGTCAGAAATATACTGAACCAAAACTTTAATACAAATTCACAAGCTAAGCATTGATTAAGCACTATTAAAACAAAAATGATAATTTTTTTTTAAAGTGGAAATCGATTTGGCAACTGAAGCATCCATATAACCATCAGAATAGTACCAAATGTATTGCATTATTAAAGTTATTCTACTATGAAATCACAATGTAATCTAAAAAGTACAAAATAAATAAATAATGAATTGTTTTTAAACATGGATATCTTGAGGGGTCGAACAAAAGCAATAGAGATAAATAAGTTACAAGTAATTGTTTGTTTTACTTATTCAAAGCAACAAATGTATATGTATAAGAACCGCCTTTTCCGCTTTTTTTCTTGTGGCAAGTGATTATAAACTGACCCAAGAGCAACAAATAAGGGAAAAAATAAATAAATTTGAAAAAAAAAAAGAACAAAAAAGAACAAAAGAAAAAACACATTAAAAATATAAAGTATATGCAAATTTAAATAACAGGAGATTTTTTTTTTTTTTTGTCTTTCATAAAAATTAGCGATTTGATAGAATGTTTTAGCTCATTGTGCGTTTCGTCAAATTTGAATAAACAAACTAAAAACAAATACAGTACACACTATTTTTCGAGATAAAAAATTTGAAAGTAATATATATATATATATATATATATATAGAGAGAGAGAGAGAGAGAGAGAGGAAGAGAGAGAGAGGAATCGATAAACTAATTGTTTTCAATAAAAAAAAAATTAAATTGCCTTAATTGCGCTGTGACATCGTTTTGAAGATTTTTCCGACTTTACAAAATCGAAAGGATATTATACATTTAAAGCTAAGAAAAACCTTCTTATTTATTTCTTTCATACACCTTCTCATTTTTCGCAATGCAGATATCTTTTTAATGATAGTAGGCGAATGCGTTGCAAAATGAAATAGTTAAGATAACTTACTTTTTTCAAAATGAACAAATGGGAAATTTGTCTTGAAAATTGCAGTACATAAAGAAAATGCAACGTATTTTATAGTAAAACTTGCATTGAAACATTATTTTTCATTTTGGCAGAAACTTTGTTCATTCGAAAAAAGATAAACAATTTTCACTTCTTTTTTTCATGGGCTAAAGTGAAAAATGGATTTTTTTCTAAGGAAATATTTTCTATCTAATTATCAAAAACATTTTTGATCAAATGAATGAGTAACTAAAATGATGAATGAATAAATGAATATATAGGGAAACATTAAACGGATAAAAAAAGTCAATCAATTGAGTTAGATATGGGAATTAATAAATGAGTGAATAAAATAGTGAATGAATAAGAAAATAGGGAAATGATTAGATAAAACTGAATTTTTGAGTGAAGGAATGCAAATGAATTGAATAGTAAATGTGATTTAATTATGTGATATGTGATTTAATTAATAATTGAATAAGTAAATGAAATGAACTATTTCACTTTGCACCGCTCCAAACTAATTTGACAAAATATTTTAAATAAAAGTAAGTAGTAGATCTCGATTAATATTAACAATGATAAGATTTAAAACTTAATAGTTTTATAATAACAAAAGTAATTTTTGACTTACAACAAAAAATTACAAAATGAGTATCAATTTTTTAAAAATGTGTTTGTATTATCATAACCGTTAAACTTCAGAAATAATATTTTCCCGACTAGAGTTGCTAACATGTGTTACTATTTAGTTAAAATATTACCATATAGATGGGGCTAAAAACAAAGTAAATGTTTCACTATTTCACTTTGCCCCGCTATTTCACTTTAGCCCACATTCCTCTATATAGATTTGAAAGCATTTTGGTCGCTGATTTAAAAAAGAGAAAAATAAAATTAACTTAATTGTTTTTGTTCCAAAAAATACTATGAATAACATTCAAATTCAGAAGTTATTACCATTTTGAGAATTCTTAATTTTGAGTTAATGAGCTAAATTTGCTCTCAAATCACTATTTCTTATCAAATCAAAAACACTTGAAATTAATGTTTGCATTTTTTAACCAAATTATATTGCAAGTTTCAAATTTTGATAAGAATCGCGAAATTTTTCAAAACATTACCTGCACTTATAAATGATAATGACAAGTTTATTAAAGCACATCGTACAGCAATATTAATGAATAAACAAACTTGTTTGTGGTTGTAAAGAAACTTTTTCCAATGAACACAATTTTTTAACCGGCTCTAAACAAGTCCCGAGTTTTAATCATTTAGATTTCAAAGCAGTTACTTGTTATCACTAAATTTTACAAAACAAATAGTAACTAAATGAATCAAAAAAGAACAGAATGCAAGTTTAACTTTTTAGAAAAAAGACAAACATCACTAAATTGTTCAAGGCATTACTGAACTGAAATTCAAATAAACAATAACACATTTGAAAAAAAAAAAAAGCATTTTCCGGAATATTAACTAGTCAATTAATGTACAGCGTGTTATAAAGACTTGCACAGAAAAAGATTTAGAAAATACCACTTCAGATTTAAGCGTAATCCTTCTTTTACTTTGATTCTTATCTCAAAAAGTTTTTTTCACTATGTAAATACACTCGAACCTGTTTTTGTGCGGTGGATAAGAGCCCCATAAAAAAAATAATTAAAAAATCGTAACTTCACGGGGAGCTGCAAAAATAGTTTTTGCAACAGAAAAAAAAGAAAAAGAAATCACACAAAAACAGGTTTGAGTATACTTTTTTGAGTATATTTTGCAGTTCTGAGAAAATTTAGTGTTTTTTTATCGTCGATTCAAGAATTAGCGCAACCAGAATTTACCTTCGGGGAGGGGAGGGTTTGGAAATAGCCATAGCAGTCCTTATATGGATGCTAACTGTTATATTAATGGGACAATATGAAGTGTTATCATCAAAGATTATTGGAATTTTACCCACAAAATCCACCTCTCAGCGTCCTGCACCCCCCCCCCCCCCATAAACGCTTATTTAGTTTTCCGCGTTTTACCACCACCTACATGCTTTCTTTAAGCTAATATAGTACTAATAGGGGAGGGGAAGACTTAATGTGATAAGAATACAAATAAACAAGGAATCATGTATAAATCTTGAATAGATTTTTTTTCTTTTTAGATAAATTATCTTGATGAGTACAAGACTTTGTAAACACCTTGCATAGCTTTTGTTTTCTTTTCAACAAAGTAACTACAGTTGGGGTAACTATGCCGATCCTAATCACATCCTCACGTTGCTGCCACGTTAGGTTTGCCCCAACTAAACTATTGAAGCAGGGGAAAATGTATATATATATATATATATATATATATATATATATATATATATATTGCTGGAGTAAATTCTTCAGATCTAAAAGACAAAACCTGAACACTTGAGCTATTACAATGAAAATGGCTGGTAATAACAATTTCATCAATATCCACTTTTTTGAAACATTGAACCCTCCTTTTTTATTCAAAGTACTGAGCGATAATTTTTCTATATTTGTTCAAACTAATAATCCTAAATCCACTAATTAATATAATATTTTGAGAAATTGAGTCTCAAAATCTGCCTCTTAAATTTGGTGAGAAAGAATTTACCAGTTATTTAATGCCTATTGAACCTATTAAGGGTACTAATTTTTTTGAGGTGACGATCAGTTGGAGATGAACAAATATTTATAAAATTGCAATTTTGTTCATTTAGTCTCCCTGTTGCCGTCGGTGCCCCCTGATTTTCCCCTTTATTTAGCATCTTTTAATTTAAACGGTTTGGATATCGTTCTTCTCTTATCACAGGAAAGCGGAAGCGCTATAATGAGAAAACTGTGCCTTCCGTTCAAAAATTTTAAGACATTTTTTACAAACTTTGCAAGAAAAAAAAACTTGTTTTCAACTCACCTGAAGAACAAGAACCAAATCCTTCGCTCTCTGAAGCAATCCAAAACTTCCGTCTTCCGCTCTCATCCAACCCAAGAATTCGAATGCGAAAACGAAGTCGTCTGCGAGCGAGACGCGACCCCTCATGGAGAACCCTCCCATCCCATTCCTCGACAATGGAGGATAATTAGGGCCCGGCTTCGAAAAATGTTCTCGACTGAACAGATTTTGACACTGGAGAAAAAAGGGAAAGAATTTCTTCCCCGGGCATGTAAACAGATTTTTTTCCACGATAAGAATCCCTCTTCGAATGCAGAAGAATGACTTATGGAACTTAACTTATAGAAAAAAAAAATAGTTTCGAAAGGACATCATGATCTTGTGGGAGATAGAGCAATTCGGAATTGGAAAGTCAGTTGAGAGAGGTGCTCAAGTGTGCATAGTTCTTCGTTTTGTATGATTTATAACTTAAGTTGTTGCTTAACTTTACCAACCTTGAGAAAAATGAATGCTCATTCTTGGGAAGGGGAGTAGAATATCAACAAAGAAATGTAACTAACCTTGTAGATTGTTGCTTTTAGTTTGCTTTTATTAAAGATTTTAGCAACTTTTATATTAGTTATTCAGATTTTCTTAATTTGATTCACTCTATCTTTATTATCACCACTGATATCCCAGTAGTATTATTGCATCTATTGGTATTAAAAAGAAAAAAAATTTAAATATTTATATATATATATATATATATATATATATATATATATATATATATATATATATATATATATATATATAATTTGAATTTTGGCATCTGGAATTCAAATTATGTTTTTCGCAATCACGAGTGTATGTGTATGTAGGCGTGTGTGTCTGTGTGCAGGCATGAGTGTGTGGGTATGTGTGTGTGTAGGTGTGCATGTGCATTCAGGATATGGACGCAACCTGGAGACGGTTTTCGCTAGAGGAGCAGCATCGTGAGGCCGATCGATGGTGGTGCTGCAGAGGGAGGAGGGGGGGGGGAAATAAAATCATAGGAATTCAAAACAGTCAAATGAGAACAATAAGCAATGTGATTGCTCAAAAAAAATCTAAAGTATGGTTATCTAAAATCAAGAAATTTTATATAATTAAAAACTGAGCGTATGTATGTATCTATCTATGTTCGAGTTACTTCTCCCGAACGCCAACGAACTGGCTATCGAACCAGGTATTGATAGATTCGTAATGTTCCCTCCTTTATGTTAGGCTATTTAACATAATACTCCGATAATAATTAGCGGATTTATCAATTAAACACTATTAATCATGATACTTAGATTTCGACATAAAAACCCTACATAAAATCCCTATTTTTCAAAGGCATTCCAGCATTCAAATTATAATTCAGTGCTTCATCTCAACTTTCCGTAACAATGCTTTTATTAAAATTTGTAGCGGTGAAGAAAATCATTGAGAAGAGAAAGGTATGTTGCCATTTTTTTTCCCGAACATGATCAAATATAATTCTGGCTTTTGTTTTGAGGCTTTTCTGTTATAGGGGATTTAAAATGTTTTCTTTTTGGTTATGTTTCCACAATCTGCCGGAAAACTTTACTGATTTTTTTTTTTTTTTTTGTTCAAGCCTGATTGTTGAACAGGCGTCACTTGACATAGCTTTTATTTTCGAGGTAGACCGTGCAAAGCCGGGCGACGCAGCTAGTAATAATTATAAAAAGCAATTCAAAATGAATTATTAGTGCTGTTTAAAGTGATCCTGCCAATTAGACTAATTTTGAGTTACGTTAGAAAAGTGATTTGAAGTCAATTGGATGAATAAAAGTAATCAAGATTAGTGAAAACTAAGAAATAAATATTAAAAAGATATTTAGACGTTTACACAAATACTGTTAGTGACGAGCAAAAATAGTGTTTTAAACGTCGTAAAACTATAAAAATATTTCAAAATTCAAAAGATTAGAAAATGTATTAATTTTCGAATTTCAAAAATTGTTTTCTAAAATTAAGGCATCTGACAAGCTTAATAGTATATTTAATAGTTGATGAGAGCACAGATATATATATATATATATATATATATATATATATATATATATATATATATATATATATATATATATATATATATATATATATATAATGTGGTTGCATTTCTCTCTAGTTAACTTTTTTAAAGCTTCCGCTATTAATAGGAGCAATAGGCTATATTGAGGCCGTGGTCGTCTGATCGGTAAGGCGACGAACTCGTAACTGCAGGATCCTGGATTCAATGCTAACTGGTGAAAGAGCTTCCGTGTTCGTTAATGTTTACTGGGGTACAATACTTAAATATATTCGTGGCGAACTGTGGCAGATTACCATATCGGAAATTTCGCAATTACAAGGTGCCCTCACGATATGGGGCCCTGAAAAGAGACTATTTCTTCCCGTATTTAAAAAATGCTTGAAATGGTATTGATTTAAGGTCACTGAAAATAATAATACTAATAATAGAAAAATAAGAATGACAATAATTCGATTAACATGAATATTACCTGTCTTCGAGTCATCTAGTAAGCTTTAGTACATCTAATCACGACTAGCATTAAAATAATCGCTTTTAAACAAACTACAGAGCATTTCTATCGTCATGAAATTTTCGAACGCTTTTAAAAACGCGAAAAAATGCTTCGGAACAATAAACTTCTGGCAAATCACGCTCCGTCTTGTCTGAAGAACTACCAAATTCCAGTTTCAGGATTGGAGGATAATTGTGAAAAAATTTACTGCTAAGTAAACATTAAAAAAAGAAGAGGCTAGCCACTCCCCGTCGCTTCATGGGCGATTTTCCCACCCAGTCCATACGTCAAACGGACTCGTGGTCAAAGGAGGACGGAGATCATTATCAGAACAGTCCCCGACGGACAGGTAAAAGAGATGACCCGTTCCGACTTGTCGCCAGGGGAAGAACAAAAGCATGGGAGGTCTCTGTGCGAAGTTTATGTTAGCTGGAGGTGATTTGCATCATTTTAAACCACGTTACACATATACGTATGCGTTATAATTGTGGCAATATCATTAAAAAAAAAGAACATAAAATTTTGGTTAAGAGAAGGTTTCATACTTGAAAGACGATTTGTTCAATAACTCATTTATTTTATAATTGAGCTTAATAGAATATTTGACTTTTCATTATATGACACTATATGTGTTATAAATCGCTAGACCATTCAAATAATAATTATCCATTTATATGAAATCAATATAAATAAAACGAGATTGATAATAGATAAGCAAAGAGCTTACCTTCATTTGTTCATCTGTTGTTCACGTTGAGCTTTCTCTCTATAATCTATATATATAAAACGCTTATGCGTGGCGCAAAACGAGCCTTTATTTCTTTCTCTCCGTTGGCAACGATTCGCTTTGTTTACGAACGATCGGTTGTTTACAAGTGCTGCAGACTCGCTTCTAGCGTTAGATGTCAAGCGTTAGAATTTTGATTTTTGAATGAGTGTTTTCGATCACTTGAATATAATTTACAAAGAAAAGAGCAGTGTGCTTGGGAGTCTTTAGATGAAATATTTAAACTCTGACCGGTCAGAAATGCTGCCGATAGGATTAGGCGCGCAAACGCACGCCGTGAACCGCGAATTGCAAATCGAGTGATTTCTGTAAGTGTTTTCAAACTTATTTCCGGTATAATCATGCACTTTACTGGAGAAAAGAGTTGAACTAACAGTAATAGTAATAAAACTGGAGAAAAATATTATTTTATTAAAAAAAAAAAATGCTAATAATCACACTGATACTTATCCACGAATACCACTTATTTTATCCGATAGTAACGTGCCTTTTAAATTCAAACGCGAACAATTTCCTGTTAGATTAGCCTTCCTAATGACTATAAATAACGCACAGGGTCAAACTTTTGATAAAATTTGTTTAGATTTGACAAAACCACTTTTCAGTCATAGACATGTCATATGTAAGGCATTCAAGGGTCATATCATTTGACTATGTCTCTGATACAAATTTCTATCGTGTATGCAGAGAAGTATTACGATTTTCTTCTTTTTTTTTAATTCTTTGCAAAGTTAATGTTGATGTCGAAAGGTTTTCCCTTAACCATAGTGCTTACAAAAAATAAAGTTCCCTACTTACCAGGGCTGCAGAGTCGGAGGAAAAATGTCTTGCCCTGACTACAGGTTTTTTAGAGACTCCGACTCCTTTACCCAAAATTAGTCTGACTCCGCAAATATTGGCAGAGCTGCGAATTTTGAGAGAAAATTACCGACTCCGTCTCTTGAAATTTTAAACCTTCGACTCCTTTACCATAAAACCAATCCGACTCCACAGCCCTGAAGGTGGATGACCTTAATGCAAAAAAATCATTTGTAATAGGTTGTTTGTTATTATTTTGGAATAGATAGGATTAGCGAGACCATGCCTCTTATTATTTGGTGCTTTCTGGAAGATTCTACCTATTACGAATGATGTAAATGATGTTTCCCTTCAAGGTCATCCGCCTTCTTTTTGTGGTCAAGCTTTACTAACTGCAACCTGTAAATACTGAAGTTTTTTTTTCCCAACCACATTTTTGTATATACAGTGAAGCACCGCTTATACGTTTTTAAAGGGACTATGAAAAAAGCGTACAAATGAAAAAATGTATTAATTGGTAAAGATTAATGTATATTAGACTCTCCAGTGACAATTTAAAAAACGTATAATTGATAAAAACGTATTTAAGAGAAACGTATAAACCATGCTTCACTTTATTATGTTATTCCGCATAGACTAAATGAATTTATTGGATAATTCGCATTGCAAAACATGTCACTTAGTTTTGCAATGCATTGAAGTTAAGAACTGAACCACAGTGACAAAGTAAAGCAACAAATTGAATCGTGAAACCTGATTTTACTGCTAATATGTTTTCTCAAAATCATTTTGACCCTCTGCTTTATTTATAGTCATTAGGAAGGCTAATCTAATGGGAAATTGTTTACGTTTGAATTTAAAAGGCACATTGCTATCGGATGAAATAAATGGTATCCGACGTATGACAAATATTAGAGTTATATAAAAATCAATATTTTTTTTTTGCTACAATAATATTTTTCTCCAGTTTTATAATTATCAGTCTTAAGTCAACCTTTTTTCTCCAGTAAGGTGCATGATTAATCCGTAAATGTGTTCGGAAACATTTGCGGAAATCTCTCGATTTGAAGACGGTGTGCATTTGTGCACCTTCGCCTATCGGTAGCATTTCTGACTAATCTGCGTTCAGATCTTTCATCTAAAGACTCTGTAGCCCACTGCTCTCTTCTTCGTAAATTATATTCAAGTGCTCTGAAGCCCAGAGGCTCAGTGGTAGCTCTTCCACGCTGCAGGTTTGGGTTTGATCTTCGGGTTGGGCATGATTGATTCAGCTGTTCATTCCTTCAGTGGGTTGATAAAATGAGTACCAAGTATGCTTGGGAACTAAACCCTGGGGGTTCCGTGTTAGGCTGACCTCTTAACCAGAACATCTGCCTAGCACCCCAGAGCCCTTGGTCAGAAAGAGTGAGATGGGTACAGTAGGCCTTCGCCCAAATAAGCTGTCGTGCCACTGGATTTGGTTTCTTGACTCTTAAAACACTCATTCTAACATTTTTTTTTTTTACTAAATCGCTGCTTTCAGAGAATTTCAGAAGTTGCTTGCTCTTTGTAACTGTTAGACATTTTAAAACATGTATACACACATATTTTGACACTGAACATAGTATAGTTAATGACCATGAAATGTTTTTAAGTGTGTTAACATTGTATGGTTTTTTCACTGCAATTTTTTTTGCATTAAGTAAATGTAGGAAACAAAGATTATATTATGTTTGTAATTTTAGTACAAAAATGTTCCTTTGCATACTTCTCTCAAAAGATAATGGAATTGCAAACTTTTGCTTTATAATAATCCAATGCACGAGTTGCATGTCAAAGTAATTGTCCCCTTTAAATGTATGAAAATCATAAGTTATGATATTCAAATAAAAAAAACATTACCCTTTTTTTAATACAGATAAAGCTAGACTAATATTTAGTGACCGGTGAGCGAGCGTAGCGAGCTCGGATCGCGAAGCGATCCGAAGGAACTGCGTAAGCAGTTCCGGGGTTGGCGAGCGTTAGCGAGCAGGGGGCGATAGCCCCCTAGTCATTTATATTTCTTTTAATTGTGTAGTGTTGTCATTGTTACATGCTTCATGTAGTCACTGCTCAATAATGAAACTAATAAAGAAATTCAATACATTTATTATCTAACGTTACATCACATATCTACACACTACGACGGTTCGAGAGAGACTGACTGTTTTACAATAATATGAATGATTATTTAATCATCTAGTCAATCGCTTCATAGCACTGTAAATATCGATCCTTTTACCGAGAAAGACGGAACGGGTCACAGTGACCCCTAAGCTGTTTTACAAAAAAAAAAAAGCAAAGAAAATTAATTTGAATTTTGACCTCTTGAATTCAAATTATGTTTTTCGCAATCACGAGTGTGTGTGTGTGTGTATGTAGGTGTGTGTGTTTATGTGTGTGTGGGGGGGTATGTGTGTTTGTGTGTAGGGGTATGTGTATGTGTGTGTAGGCATGTGTGTTTATGTCTGTGTGCAGGTATGAGTGTGTGGGTAGTTGTGTGTATGAGTGTTTGCGTGTGGGGAGGGGGGAATGTGTATGTGTGTGTAGGCATATGTGTTTGTGTCTGTGTGCAGGCATGAGTGTATGTGTAGGTGTCTGTATGTATGCATGTGTGTTTGTGTAGGTGTCTGTATGTATGCGTGTGTGTATGTGTTTGTGTGTGTATGTGTGTAGTGTGGATGGGTGTGTGTGTAGGTGCGTGTATGTATGCGTGTAAGTGTAGGATATGGACGCAACCTGGAGACGGTCTTCGCTAGAGGAGCAGCACCATGAGGCGGTCGGTCGACGGTGGTGCTGGCAGAGGTGCTGGTGGGAAAAATCAGCGTAACGCCAAAAACAGTCAAATGAAAGCAATAAGCAATCGTGATTGCTCAAAAAAAAGAAAAAAAAAACATTTCCTTTTCCCGTACTGTTGTAGCATTAAAAAAATGCTATTCACCCTATTTTCACCTGTAACTTCCTCCTTATGTTCTCCTTATATATTGGAATTTCTATAAACAGTGCCGACTTCTAACCAGTCAAACGGTAGCCATTCTCTTCGAAAGAGAAACTAATTTTACCGTTTGCCATGTAAATATTGAAAACCTGAAAATAATTATGCATTAGGTTTTTATTTAATTATAAAAGATGATGCTTTTGGCGGAAAAGCATCATCTTTTATGATTGGAATCATTTAAGAATGTTTAAAAGAATTCGCATGAAAAATGTATAGGCCAACATCGGCTCTTCAGTTTTTCGAAGTCTATGCTTGCTGTCTTATTATTGACTAGTGGTACCCGCACGGTTTTGCCCGTAATTGAAAATTAAAAGATCATTCAGTTCGCCTGTATATTTACAAATAATGGATGACGAATTTCTCGCCAATTGGCTATGTTCATTCGTTCTCCCATTCCGCATCATGATAATTTCGTAAGTTACTCATCAATCTTATGATAATTTTGCTCCGGAAAATGTTCTTAAAATTGAAATAAAAAAAGAACAAAATCGAATTTTTGAAAAATTGCTTCGAGGTGCACACCCTTATGCTACAAACTAACTTTGTGCCAAATTTCATGAAAATCAGCCGAACGGTCTAAGCGCTATGCGCGTCACAGAGATCCAGACATCCTACAGACATCCTACAGATATCCTCCAGACAGAGAGACTTCGAGCTTTATTATTAGTAAAGAAGATTAATTTATTTTCGAGTTGTATTTGATAAACTTTTGAAACTTTTTCTTTGAAATTTTTAAGTAACTTACGTTTATAAATTATTTTTTCATTTGTAATTATTTATAATATTTTCCCTCTCGGATGACTTTTCATCCAAAAGCTCACACTTCTTTGCATTGAAAAGGGCGTTTCTTGTAACACCGAAACACGTCTCTGCAGTAATTTGCGATTTTTGTGCTTCAAAATGTTGGTTAATTGATTCGTTTAATTTTCAAGCACAAGGGTATTTATTCGTTAGTTAATGTGTGGTTCTTTAAACAATATTTCTTGTAGGCGTTTTCTGCCAATATCATTTATTTTCCTTGTTTACAACTTGAACTGCGTGATAAAGAACTACGGTCACTTGAAAGAAGACATTCTATCTTATTTTAATCCTCAGAACCATCCGGAGGTTTTATCCTCCAGGTGATCTCGAGAGTACGGTTTTTTTTTTTTTTTTTGACTTCTTTGCTATTTTCAATAACCTACAACTTTGTTTCCTAAGCTCTTGTCTATAATTTTCGCAATACTAAGTACCGCCCATAAAAAAGCATAGGTACATTTTACTTAATTATAAAAATGTTTAATTTTATTTCCTTTTAACTTCCTTTTACAAAAAAAGAAGTATTGTATTCGCGAAAAAAAATTTCACTCAAGAATCGGCCTTAATTTCCATTTTGCTCTCCCCCGAATGAATATTGATTTTTTTTTTTCAACCCGACCACACGTGGATACATGCCTAAAAACGTATAGACGCCTGAAGAATCCATTTTGACAATCCCCGACTTAATTACAACGAGTTTTCTCGTGACGTACGTATGTATGTGTGTATGTGCGTATGTATCTCGTATAACTCAAGAACGGCATGACCTAGAAAGTTGAAATTTTGGTACATAGATTCCAAGTGGGGTCAAGTTGTGCACCTTCTCTTTTGGTTGCATTCGGATGTTCCAAAGGGTGTCTTTTACACCTTTTTGGGGTAAAATCATTGTTAATTTCAATGTAAACTCAACCGGTGCTATAATTTTGAAAACACTTGGCAACATATCGCCAAGCTTTTGGTCGCCAAGTTTTGTCAACTTGGTGACGAATTCGGCGTTTTTTTTTTTTTTTTTTTGAGCAATCACGATTGCTTATTGTTCTCATTTGACTGTTTTTGGCGTGCTATCATTTTATTTTCCCGCCAGCACTCTCTGCAGCATCACCGTCGACCGGCTCCTCACGATGCTGCTCCTATAGCGAAAACCATCTCCAGGTTGCGTCAATATCCTACACTTAAACGCATACATGCACACCTACACACACACACACACACAAACACATATATTTACATACAACTACCCACACATTCATGCCTGCAAACAGATACAAACACGTATGCCTACACACACATACACATACCCCACCCCCACACACAAACACTCATACACACAACTACCCACACACTCATGCCTGCACACAGACACAAACACACATGCACATACCCCCTACACACAAACACACATACCCTACACACACATACACATACCCCCTACACACAAACACACTCGTGATTGCGAAAAACATAATTTGAATTCAAAATGACAAAATTCAAATTATTTTTCTTAAAATCAGGTTTCAATTTGGCCATATTTAGATAGTTAACCATTGAATCACAAAAAACTTGGGGTGAAAATATTTAAAGTGTTTCTTTGCTCACTCCAAGGCACTATTATTTTCAAATTGGATTGAAAGGAAGTCATGTGATGCACACATCTGCTCGTTTTGGCTACAAAATAATAGCATACGAAAGCACATTCATATCAAAACACGAATAAAAGAGCTTAAAAAATAAAACTAAAAATTTGAACAAGTAAAATACATCGATTTTTTAAATGCTTTTTAATATTGTAGATAGCAGGGCTGTGTTGAGTCGGAGCGCTTTTTTGGGTACTGGAATCGGAGCCGGATTTCGAAGTTGAAGGTTTAAAATTCCAAGGGTCGGAGCCGGAGTCAGTCATCTTCCCTCCTACTCCGCAGCCCTCTGTTAGATGAAAGAAAAACAACCAGGAATATCAAATGACCAGAAAAAATGTAAGTTAGATCTCTTCACTGAAATAGAAGTAGCTGTAGCGACAGTGCCATTTGGCGCTTGCCTGGGCAGAATACATGTTATTGAAACCAAAATATTCAGAAATATAATACTTTATACCGGATTTGTAGTTAGCGAGATACGGCTAAGACAAACAAATATTCCCGAGCTCTTCACAAAACATTTTCAGGATTGAATACCAAAGCTTTTTTTTTTTTTTTCAGAAAATTTTCATCATTTTTATGTTGTGTGGAAAGCCTAATAGTTGTCGAGAAATGTGTGCTAAATAATTTTGTATAGAAAAGTAATCCATGCACCTTTTTTATGAATTTGCTTGTAGTTAAATTATAACGTTCATTGTGGGCTGGAGTACTACTTTGGTACTATTTTATGAGATGCGAAACGAAACGAAAGTGTGGATTACACACGGTTCGAAGCGTTGAATAGGGAAATTAAATAAGCCAACGTAACAACCAAATATTTAAAAATATTCCCCCCCCCCAAAAAAAAATGTTAAGCTTAAAGAAAAAATTTAAATTTTTCGCATTGTAAAGACTGAAGACTTTGGTAAAGTTTTTTTTTTTTAACTATATATACATGCACTTCATTTTTTCACTATTTTACGCATTCATGGTACGGACAAAAAGCGTCAAATACGAACTAATTCATAAAACTTTAGCATTTTGTAATCAGTGGCACCCCAAAATTAAATTTTCTGTAAGAGCTTGAAATTCTCAATTTGTCGAATAAAATTCCAATTTTGCCGAATTACGATAATTTATTCCTAATAGAATTCCAACTTTTGCCGAATGATTGCCATTTTGCCGAATCCTCAGACAAAAATTGACAAATAAGGAAAGTTTTTGAGGTCACAGTGACCTTCTATCGGGGTGCCGCTGTTCGTAAAAACCGAGTTCAACTTTGTTGATCCCTAAAAATTAGAAACCGCTTTCAACAATGCTTTTATCCTTTTACTCTACAACAGTGTTAATTTGTGCAAAACACACGAAAACGAATTAAACAATGCCTTGGTCAACAATGATATTTAACACGGAAAAGAGTCGTACTAAAATTAATGTAACAAAAAACATAATTCAAGTTTCATATTTCCTATCTTTCCGTGTTTCAATATTCAACCTAAAAGAAATAGTATGGGAATTTCCGAAGTGAGGAGAAACTATAGGAATAGGTAGGTACAGTGAAATTCCGTTATCACGGGACGCTGCAGCGTCCCGCCCCGCCAAGGAAACCAAACGTCAGCAGCCAGCAGAAGCAAATCCACCGCCAAAGACGAAAGAAAATAAAGCAACCAAGAACAAGATTACGCGACAGAACGAATTGGGGTTTTTTGGGTTTTCACCCCGCTGTATCTCAGCCCCATGAAGACCCCCGGAGTTGATGTTTGGTACACTCAATTTCTTGTGGTCCCTGACACCGTAAACCAAAATACAATCCCCTAGACCATCAGGGGGAGGAGGTATTAAAGTTATAAAATTGCAGTTCCAAAAAGTTTTCGCTTTCTTTGACAGGGCTACAGCCCAGACGAAAAAAGGAATCAAGCTGAAATTTCGCACACACATTTCTTGTGCCCTACTGATGTGCCTTTTGTGCCATTTGACCCCCTCCCCTTCCCCACTCGTTTTTACCCCCCAAAATGTACCTTCCCGGAGTTCTATCACAGCCCCCCGGGGGTCTACGATAATGATTTTTTGTATACATATTCTTGGGGGGCCATTGAGTACATATACAAAAATTCTACCCCCAGGAACATCATGGGCCGGAGTAATTAAAGTTTGAAAATCACTAATTTTCCCTAAATTCTTATGTACTTACTCTCAGCTCATAGGGTTTGTTTATCTCGGACTGCAATTGCAAGGTTAGAACAGATCTAACAGTTATTCCAAAGTTGTCTTAGGAAATGAAATTCAATCAAGACTAAAACATATCCAACAGTTGCAACTAGACGTTGAATCGCGGATATCACAAATTTGCCACAGTGACTGCGCATGCGCGCAGACTTAGCTCATTGGGCTTTCTGTTTTCAGATTCTATGTTGTTTGTTTATACTTAAGCAGAGAAATCTACCCATATTTCTGAGGAGTTGAAGGTGGGAGGAGGTTCTAATGGAAGTAGCTGTGATAAAAAAGGAGAAGAGGGAGGATGATAGTTTGGCAGATACTTGGCGGGCAAACTAGATATCATACTTTTTATGGCTGAGGGTTTTTGGGTTTAGGATGCAGGTTTTCTTTTTATGCGGAAAAATTAAAGGTTTTCTTGGCGGGGAAATTTTTACAACAGGGTTGTTTTTGATGAGATAATGAATACCAATACAACGAAAGTGAGTTGTTCCCCGTCTCCTCGGTACATTTTAGTGGTGGTGTGCAAAAGTGGCACTGAAGATGGAGGACAATTTCTAATTTGGGAAGAATGTCCTTGAAGCTTTTTTTTTGAGCAATCACGATTGCTTATTGTTCTCACTTGACAGTCCTTGATGTTCCGGTTCCTTTTTCAGCTTGGACCAGGCCTGCAGCACCACCGTCCACCGGCGGCGGCGCGGCTGGTCCTGAGCACTGTCCCCCGAAATCCACTTTTGCTGGGCGGTGGCGTCCATGTCCCACACACACGAACGCCTACACACACACACACACACACGAACGCCTACACACACACACACACATACACGAACACCTACACGCACACGCACGTACACAACACTCACTCACACACATGCATACATACACTTACGCACCCACGCACCCACACACATGCGCCTACACAAACACACACGCTCGTGATTGCGAAAAACATAATTTGAATTCAAGATGCCAAAAATTCAAATTAATTTTTTTTTTTTTACATTTTTTTTATGAGAGAAAGTTTTCTAATAAACTACTTTTAATCATTATGTTTTTGCTCGGGCTACTAAGAGAGGGACAGTACGGGTGCCTCCGGGGAGAATTCCTGGTTTGTGTAGAACGTTTTTCGAATAATTGGATTCGCATTTGCTTTCACTCGCTAGCTAATCACTTACGAAAACGGAATTCATAGCAGCCAATAAGCAGTTCCAAAGAATGAACTTCATAACCCTTTCGTGTAAACGAAAAGTTTTATTTGTTTAGATTATTTCTCGGAAATTCTTTTTATTGTGAAAAAAATCCTTTGAAATAATTTGCAGTTAATGTCTTACGAAAATGAGAGTTAGTTACTGTCAGAAAATCTAAGTTGAAAAGTGGAAAAGTAAGCTCGTTAATGCCTAGAAAAACATCTTTTTCGTTCAACAAATGGAAAAAAAAAGGGGGGGGGGGAGGAGCGGAAATCTGCAGCCACATGAAAAATATTATGGTGCTGCCATCTAGTATATAAACTAAAAACTATACATTTTTAAAAAATATCAGTAAAAGGTTGTTTTTAACTTTTTTGGTTTTGTGTTTTTGAACACTTCAGCCAAGAATTATAACAGGCGTAATAAATATAGGGAAAAATTCTCTGTACGTGATATTGACGGGAGAGAGAAGGAAGTACTTCAGAAAATTTCGACAGGTCAAAACCTTGGACCTATATTTATTGTTTTTTCTCTTAACCCCTAAGAAAATTCTGATTTATGTAATTAAGTAGAAATCTAGTAGTAGTGTAGTATCTTACATAGATGCACTATTTTATTTCAAGAAACAAATTCTTCTCTGCAAAAAGTAAAAATTTTTCCTGAAACATATTGAAAGATTTATTTCCCCGTTATAATAAATTCTTCCGTTTGTTAACAATGTAATACAGAATCTTTATTATTCAGCTGTAAAAACTTTTCTCATCACATCATTTCGAAGAAAACGATAGTTAGTTTGACTTTTGTTAACATGTAATGCTGGTATTTTTACGTTTGGTAATTACGTTTTTCATTTATGAAAATTATAGGTAATAAGAACTTAGGATTACTTTTTTTCCTGCAGAAGATGCATACGCGAAGTAAAAAAAATGTTCTTAAAGAAATCAAAAAATGGAGTGTTCATCCTCTTCAATTGATACCGTATTTTGAGATACCTAATTTGTATGATGCAAAGATATAAGCGTCCTTTCAAGCATTTTTATTGCTGGTGCTGCCATCTTTTATCAAGATGTAATACTATACACTGAGGCTCTCATTAAAGCATGGGCCCACCTGGCCCAGGTCCGAGGTCCCTCAAGGTTAACGACACTACAGCCCCATTCCTTTTCAAATTGTGGTTTGAATTGAACAATATTTCTTATTGTGTGACATTAATTCTGCAAATGAAGTAAATATTGCACTCGAAATGAGAATAATTTTTTTCAGAGCATTTTTAGCTGTATTTGTACCACTAATGAAAAAGGTGAGGATTTCATGAAAAGTGGATCAAGGGCCCAATGGCTTGATTGAATACCTTGGTGACTTTATTGTCAATACATTGGACTCATAACTGAAGGGTCCTTGGTTCGGTGTCAGTCAGTCGAAGATCCCCCCTGTTCGTTAATGGTGACTGCGGCACGTTAAATATGTCGTGGTCTAAGTCCTTCTAGAGACTCAATACCTCTGATGGTGCTGGACCAGGGATTACACTGCTTCTGGCCCGGATAAAAAATACAGAGCTGTCTTCAGGTCCTCATCCAACCGGTTAAACCACAAATAGTGGTAAGTACTGGGGACATTGAAGTGTGATATGATATGTCTTGATTTAACCTCGATAAACTGGAAACAAACCTATCCATTCAAACTAATAACATTGAAGTACAAAAAACGTTTGAAAAGTAAGTAGCAATAAAGTCGCAGACACGTGTTTCGAAATGTAAGGAGAAGGTCTTTTTATTTCATTGCTCAGTTATTAATTAATGGAGAAAGTTACGGCCAACAAGAACTTTCATCGCCACATTCATCAAATGTGATTTCATCAATAAGTCATGAAAAAGGGGTTCCTCCTATCATAACCCCAGACGACAGCAACAAAGAAAGTTTTTAAATTAAATACTCGTACCAATTTATAATATATACTTGCATCGCTTATCTATTTCAACTTTTCTTGTTCACTCATTCTTGGTTTAGCTGTGTAATAAATGCACTTAGCCTTGCTGCGGTCGAAAAATGTTGAATTTACATATTACCAAAATCCTCTTCCCTTTAATTTCAGAGATCCTGATGCTACAAATCTCCGAGTATTTCAAGCAGCCGAACTGGTGGATTATGAGAAAAATCCCCAATCAATTACGAAATCGGATTTTGTTGCCAAGGTAACTGTATAAAGCATTCTGTTGTGTTTGAATGTTTCTTTGGTCTTAACGAAATACATTTTTAATCCTCGAAAAAATTCCGCTATCATATATAAAGGTGTCACTAAACAAAATAAAGGGGGGGGGGGAGGACGAGTAGATCTGCGGGGTTCATACGAGCTTTCCGATATTCTAGTTTTTCACCAAAAAGTTTTAAAAAATTGTGAAAAAGAAAACAGGAAAAAAAAAAGATCTCTTTGAATGAATTTTTGCAGTATTTTATAGGGGAATATCTCCTATCCTTCCATGCTAAAAACGTTTATCTTTTTGAACGTTTATTGAATATTTTAGGGGGAAATGACTCTTAAGCCTCCTTCCTTGCTAAACATTTTCATCTTTTTGAATGTTTTCTGAATATTTTAGGTGGGGGACCTCCTAAGTCTCCTTCCTTGATGCAAATTTTTAACTTTTTGAACGTTAAACTTCTCTAGGCCTTCAGAAAAGTGTCAATGGCTAAGATTTTGCCCCTTTCTTTTCCAAATAAAGAATTGTCTAAAAGTGAAAAAAAAAAAAAAAGTAGAGGAGGAAGCGGGGAGCTGTTTCCAAAGAGGAGGGCTGTTTCTAAAGTGTGAAGGGTGAGGAGGAAAATAATTACCGTATCTACATTCATGAGGTCATTTTATATCAGACATAAGCAGGAATAGTGTCAGAAACACTTTTCATGCTGTGCAGATTAACTAATTTGTTCATAAAAAAAATAATAATAACTTGCTAAAATCCTTATTTTTGAGTACTATGCTAGAAATCGAAAAAAAAAATCCCTTTAATTCAGAAGGATGTAGAGAAAAACAGAGCATTTTTCAGGAACACATTAACTTTTGCCTTATCTGGGAGACCTAAATATTTTATTGATTGGTGGAAACTTTTTATCAACTTAAAATTTTGAATTTCCAGAAAGAATGTTTTTTCGATACTCCATACTGGTAGTCCTCAGAAAATAAGGAATGAGTCAAGGGAGAGCGAACTCTAGATTTTTGAAGGAAATTTGATACTGATTCAAGGAGGGAAATCTAGGTAAATAAATATTGTTAATTGATAGAATACTAAAGAGAATGGTCAAAAAAAAAAGTTCAAACAAAAAAGCATAAAATCACCAGCATCTCTAACCGGAATAAAAGTTTTCAAACGTAGGATAAATGTAGGAACATTTCGGAATGAGGGAATTTGTGGTTCTAAAACTGCAGCTTTTGTGATCTAATCCAGATGCTGAAAGCTCTGCTTTGAGAAACGAATCACTCTGCCGTAATATATGCCGTGATATAACTCTAACCGTTATTGAGTTTTCTGATAGGAGATAACTCGTTTTTTTTTTTTCTATTCGATGACCAAATCTGGATTAATCACCTTAAAAATTTGTCAAGGATGGGAGCTTTTCTTAAAGATTTTCTCCATCGAGCAAACCATGAAGTAAACTTTCGCTCAGCGTAGGCGGTTGAGGCAATAAATGCGCGGCAAAGAAGCAAACAATGCATATCGGTTTCTGAAACCTGAAGTCGGTTTCATAAATTAACAAATATCCAAAAACGCACTACTAAAGTGAACGAAAGAGTCGTACAAAATTATGACCCGTAACAAAAAATATAAATTATAATAATAATAAAACTAATAAGAAAGAAAAGAAATCATTTTCACAGGTAAATTAATTTCATCACTGAAAAGAACCTTAATATTTGATTACGTCCAAAAAATTTCGAAGCGATAATTCCAAATTTTAACTTTACTCATTTCTTTGATTAACAGAAAACTCTGTTAAAACGAATGAAATTGCTTCCACGCTTTGTGCTGGCTTATCAAAATCAAGTTAGAAATATATGTCCACATTTTCATTTGTTACTCGTGTCAACCAAAGTAAACGACAAACATCGAACCATCATCTGGTATTTAATGATGATACTTGTAAGATATACCTACAGTGTGTCCTGAAATAGATTGGCTGTTTTCAAAAATTTATAACAGGAAAATAGTTAATGATAAAAAAAATCATTCATGCAGTAAACAAATGTGGTGATCCGTAAGTTTCGTCCCCCATAGTTCCAAATTTTAGTTCAAGAATTTTCCAATAGGTGGTGCTGCAGGTCATATGATCGTAAATCAAAGAGAGATAGAAAATTACACCATAATTTTTCGAAAAACGTTTTTAATAAACAAAATTACTCAACAATATTTTCAAAATGTCTACCGCCGGCTGCAACCACTTGTCACGATCGGAGGAAAAATCGGTGAATTTCAATCCTTTTTTGACTTAAAGGCATACTATCTGCAACGCCCTCTATTGCAAAATTAACCAAAATTCGGAACTCTAAGGGAAAAAAATTCACTGCCCACCACATGAATTTTCTGCAAGAATTTGTTTTTTTATCATTAACCGTTTTAATGTTTTAAATGTTTGAAATCAGTCAGTCTATTTCAGGACACCCTATAGTTATAATTGTTTTACATACAATGAAGATGATACTTATTCGCAATTCCAATAAACTATAAGCGGCGCTGCAGCCACTGTCTAATGGCGGATGAAAAAGTTAAAACAAACAAATGTCGTAACTTGAAACCTGCTTTGACGGTTAGTGACACAGTGACTTGACAGTAATTTTTCAGCGTGATTGTGGAAAGCTTTTTTTTTTCTATTCTTCTGAAATTACATTACACCACAAACTGTCTGAAGCCTGTAATTTACCCCAATGAAAACACGTGGAATGGAATGTTTTACCCTTTTCTTTAGTATTATTAACCACCGCAAGGTAGCATATTCAAGCTCTAGAGTTGCGAATAAATATTTTTTTTTTCTTCCAGAATATTAGTGAAGAAAATTCTTGCTTGTTCAGTGCTAGTGGGCAGAGAACGTTTGAAAAGGAATCTAAAACTGCCTCGAAGACTGAAGTCGATCTGGTGTTCAAAGGGAAGAAATCAACCCCTATCATAAATCTTCATCCGAATGTACTGCAGCACGAGTGAGAAATAATTTTGCTTTAAGATACAGTATAACCCCGATTGAACGATTGTCACGGGACTGGGAAAAGTTATCTTTAAATCAAGGATATCGTTAAATCGCGGAGCATGTATATTCAATGCAGTTAAATCCGGACCAGTGAAACGCATCATTAAATTGGGGAAATCGTTGAATCGAAATTACACTTCATGACTAATGTTTTAGGTTAGTGGGTCACGTTATTCTAAATGTACTATTAGTTTGCCGGTTTTCCAGAAGTTTATTAACTGCATGTCCAATTAACCGGATTAAAAAAATAATGTGTAAAATATGGTGTACATAACGTGCATATTGCGTCCGTGATGGGCAGCTGTCAATCATGTGACAAGTGGTCTGAAACCATTCCTTAAATTCGGCAGAGTAGGAAAAAAAAGACGTTCGCCATATTACAAATTTAGCGACATTTTAGAGATTTGAATAGATTTTTTTTCAAGAAGTTTTATAAAAGAGGAATTAATTATCGACTGTAACATTAATTTTATTACTAATATAATTTCTTTCAGTTGAGTTTGAATTTTTAAGTAGCAACACTTTATTTTTAAATTGTTGTTTGTTGATTAAAGATGATTGATACGTACGATTTTAAGAATTAGTTGAATAAATTGCAATATTACTTCCAATATGTTTTTTACTAAGTTTTTCTATTCCTTAACATCGAACATGCTCAATTTGTGGTAATGACGGTGCTCAGAAAGGGGAAAAAGTAACAAAATATAATCAAATCTAATTTTTAATCTAAAAGCTATTTTTATGAATTTGGTTTGCACTTAAAAGTATGATATAAAGAAGGATCTATATGATTTCTTCATTACAACACTCAAAAAAATGCAGTTGGTCCTGATTTTGGTTGATTTTAAAGTAGCTAATAAAATTTAAATTAAAAATTAAGAGAAGAAATATATATATATTCAGTTTAAGCAAAAGCTATTCGTACAAAGCTGTATACCACCTATTTCTTCTCTCAAATTTAAATTTAATTCAGAAACTGTTTGTTCTAAAACTGATTTGCCGATTGTTTTTCACAGCTGATTATTTTATTCTAGAAATTGTGAAAATTCCTCTTTTCGGAATGTTATGCAAGGAGCAGATCTGGTAAGTACTAAACAGTAAATTCTGAGTAAGCTAAAGTTAATGCATTTATTCATAAAAGTCATAGAATGCTTTTTTTCAGCCAGTGCTAGATTTAGTTTCTCAATTGTACTTGAACTGTGTTCCTTTTCCGTAGTGGTGAGTATCAATCTATTGTAGTTTGTAAGTCACATGTGATGTTGGTACTTTCCGTGTTTAGTATCTTTTCCGTTTCTTGGACCCAAATGGGATTTGCTGAAAGACCTTAGGATAAAAAATGCAATAATATCAAAAATAATTTTCTTCTGTTACTTTCTCTACCAAATGGTATAGTTATTGGTAAAACATGCAAAGCTGTCGAATAGCCAAGTACTATAGAGCATTTTTCCTCGTACTCTTTCATTTTTCCTCGTACTCTCTCATAAGTCTCATTTTCATTTTTCCTCCGACTGAGCCCCTCTTCCCTTCGTTTTCACTGTCCTTTAAGCCACATTTACACTTCTTTTGTTAATCTCATAAGCCACATTTCACTCAGACCATTTCTAAAACTATCTTTTATGTTTTAGGCATGTCATTTGAAACCGCAGTCTACGCTTGACTGTTTAGGCGCTTCAGAGCTTTGCAAGAGCATGAAGGACTTGAACATACAGAATAAGTAAGGAATTTTGATATTTTTCACAAAGAAATGCACTTGAACTTTTTGCCTTTTGTTTTCCAACCTAAAATGATAATTAAAAAATATGAAAAAAACAAACCATGTGGCACGACAGTATGTGTGGGCCAAAGCTTACTGTGCCCAACTCAGCTCTCCTGACAAGGGGCTTTGGGGTTCAAGGTAGCGTTGCTTGTTACCCACATTAACCAGATTAACCCAATTTTCGTTCATCCGGATTGCCTTTGGTTCTAGTGTGTCCGGATAAAGTTTTTACTTTATTACTGCAATTGCATCTTTGCTATAGTTCAGGAGGGCTGTCTAACTGCAAAGAGCCCACGGGCCAGAATTCCGGTCAACGATCACCTGGCGGGCCGCAGTTTGAAAAAGTTGAACAATAATCTCTTACCTCTTATACAATAACAATTAATAGTTGAATTATTAATTGCAAAACAATGAAACAGAAAGAAGGATTATAAAACAATTTTCTTAAATTTTGATTTGGAAACTGAGGCCGATCCGCCTTCTTTACAAGGGCAGGAGTGTCAACATCGTTGTTTGTCGTTGCCAGCCGAAGAAGGTCTATCAATGAACCTTCGGAGAGAGAGCTCCTGTGATGGTTCTTGATGATGTTCATCCCTGGAAAAGCATTTTCGCACAAATATGTGCTCCAAAACATGGAAGTGACGAGAGCAAATTCTCAATTTCTTTTTTGAAATCAACAAAGGCCGTAGAGTCAGTGAGGGGGGGGGCTTTATTTTCAACTAATTGCAGGGAGGTTTCGCTTATCTGAAATGTTTCTCTTCCTTCCCTGTCTCCCCCCGCCAACGCGAGGCAATACTATTTCTAGGAATTCGTTTGAACACCAGCGTGCAAGGTGGAACTTCTTGACCTTGGCCTGTAGATGTCCTGTACCTTTTTCTTTCAATACAATGAAAGAAGTAAAAGAACGATCAAGAGGAAATTTCGGGGACCCCGGCTTGACCAAGAATGGTAGTCTCGAATGCTTCTTGATACCATAAAACAATTATGTTGAGTAAGACCATAAAAAGAACTATGTTGAGTAAGAAGTTGGCGGGGATACAGCCCTGCTATAGTTATCTATCTAGAAAGCTTTTGGTTCTACTTTCTCTTTTCATGGCTTAATATTTAGCTTAACCGAGCGAAGCGGTGTGGTCTATTGTTTCACGATGAATAAAAAATCTGATTTGGAGAAAACTAAAATCGAAAAAGTGACTATTTTTCATTATTTATTTAGAAGTGAAGAAATTTTGCATCCTGGAACTGAAACTTGGAAAAGTATCGATTGCGCTTGGCAGCGACAGAAGAAAGAAGAGCCCTATGTTTCCCCTTACACCGACCCAGTTACAGTAATTATCTCAATAATTAAACCAATTTGACTTTGTTTAAAATTTAAATAGCCCTAATTATACAGGGTTTTTAAAGTCTTGTACTGATAAAAAAAACTTATTTGAAAAACAACTTAAAAAGTCTTCTTTATTAAAAAAAATACTTTAAAAATATAATTCTTTTTTTCTTCTTTTTTATGTTTTGATTTCGATCTTAAAAAGTTTTTCTCAAACGTTAATACATTTCGGCATGTGCACTTTTTGCAGTCTTGAAAAGATTTAGAGATAAGACTTGCAATTTTTCGTCAAGTCCTAGCGCAGCCAGAATTTAACTTGTGGTGAGCTTAATCGTAAATTTTTCTTACATCTTATATTAATAAAAACTACCATATTAGAGTTGCCAATATGTGTTATAACAAAGGATTCTGTAGTGTTGACCCTCAGAACTGTGATTGCAGAGCCCCCTGGGAGTTTTTTCTTTCATAAACTCCATGTTCAGTTTTAATGCTAGAGCCACTGACATCGCTTTAACTAATATTGCACTAATGGGGATTTTTTTTTTTTTTAAATCAGTGCAAGATTTTAATAACACTCTGTATTATTTCTGTACATAAGTTGTAATTCGGTGGTAATTTTCTCAATACTTATTTCAAAGCAAATTTAAAACTATGTGGTGAATTCCAATAATTCCACCACAAAGAAATTAAAAATTTTGAGTTAAAGAAAAGCATAATAAATTGAAGTTTTGTTTGTGTCCCTCCACCCGTTTTACAATACAAAAGGATTATTAAAGATTATTTCTCTTATTTTAATGAAATTCTTTTACACATAAATCACTAGCCTGTTTCGTAATGTTTCGTGCATTATTCTATTATCAATGTAGAAAACTAATTTTTTAAATTAAGTGGAGACCTTAAAATTTACATGCTTAAAAATGTGAATTTTCTGGCCTCTTCTTAGTTCTCCTTTTTGAGCGTGTAATTTTTCAAATTCTTAATTATGATTTTCATATTTGGTTAATCTTTAAGCATTTTTTTCTGAGTAAAAAACATTTACTGAATTTTCAACTTCAATATCGATATGCTAGTGCTTGATTTACTACTATGAATACAAGCTATTTACTACACTACTTTACTATTTTTTAACCTATTTACTGTTATGCATGTTGAGCATTAGCCAAACTATTGGGTTTAGGTTCATTACAAAAAGCATGTCAATCGCTTATGGCAACATCTATTAATCTATAGTTGAGGTACACTTAACCTGTCAGCATCTTAATGCTGTGGGTAGGACCTGCTTAGCCTCCAAAAGACTGCCTGGTTAGGTTTGCCCTAACTATAAAGAAAACAATTTAAGTTTCGGTAAGCAAAAATAATGTAGTTGACGATTAGGTAATCTACGTGTGTAGGTAAATGTCACTAAAATCGCCATTTTAATAATTGCGTTTCTGATGCGCCGGTATAAAACTTACCAACTTCTCCTGTTGATAACCAGCTATGTAAATAATAAAAATGTTTTCATACTTTCTCACAGAAAAGATGTATAATGTTTCAGGATTACTTCTTAAGAGATTCATTTTAGCTAAAGAGCGCTTTGCTACCCAATTGGCTTTAAAGATCATTGACAGGCTTATTATTATTATTGATAATGTTAGTGTATATGCAAAATTTGTATTTTCTTTACTAATAATAAAGCTGAAAGTCTCTCTGTCTTTAAGAACCCCGTGACGCGCATAGCGCCTAGACAAAGACCGCACAAAGCTAGTTTGTAGCATGGGGTGTGCACCTCGAAGCGATTTTTCGAAAACTTGATGTGGTTCCTTTTCTATTCCAATTTTAAGAGCATAATAATCATAAGGTGAACGATTAAATTACGAAATTATCATAACGTGGAACCGTTACATGGGCACAAGCCAATTGGCGAGAAAATTCACTATACATTATTTGTAAATATACAGGCGAAGCAAAATACCTTTTAATTTTCTATTACGGGCAAAGCCGTGCGGGTACCACTAGTGTAAAATAAGCACAGTACGTCATTGGAAGAATTCGGTCTTTTCGGTGAGGTTATCGTAAGGGACGATGTGACATCGAACCAGCATCATATGTTTAACACCTCAAAAATTGTATTTTAATTAAGTAGGTTTAAAGTTTTAAGACATTATAATGAGCTGCGAGTATTATTTGTATCGTACTATTCATGCTACTAAAATCCGATACTGTTTTACGTACTACGAGATGGATCGATGTCCATTGAAAAGTCGCTTCTGTTTAGCTATTTGGCGAACTTCACCAGTGGCTCAGCCAGGTTGAGGTTTTGGGGTCAAATACCTTCCCATGAACCGTGGTTTTAGCTCATATTTCCAATCCTACACTGTAAAATTCCGAAACGATACTGATTATTTCCGTGGAACGTTTCGGGATTTAACAGGTTTTCATCTATTTCCCTGTAAAATCAAGTTTATTTGCATAAAAGTTTACTGAATTGCTACAAGTTACACAAATGCAGACTTTTCAATGTTGTAGAAAATATTTTTAACTACTAGTTCACTGATTGACTAAACGTACTTATTAGTGAATCGGCTTTAGTTTAATTACGGCTGCTTTCAGATCGACTAAGCTCTTAATGAGAGCAAATAAGTCACTGTATAGCTGCAGCTTTGTAAGCCAAGGATTGCAGGCCCGAAATACGCTTGATTCTTGCTTGCAATTCTATCTTAGCTTTGGCCGTTGTTACCTTAATGCTGCTGGAGCATTCTTAGTAAATCAGGAAGGTTTTAATCAATTACATTAAACCTATCATGTATTTCTTGAAGGGTACCGAGACATGACTGGCGTTAACCCGGGTATTTCCAAATTGTTTAGAAAGTTTCAAAGATTATTTCAGACAGGTTACTGACATTTAACAGAAAACTTTCCTGTTTTTTGCAAGATGTGCGACTTCCAAAAGTTGGGCACATCAGCTGCTCATTGTTTTCCACGATTGTTGAACGTTT
Source organism: Uloborus diversus (assembly GCF_026930045.1). Classification (NCBI taxonomy): domain Eukaryota; kingdom Metazoa; phylum Arthropoda; class Arachnida; order Araneae; family Uloboridae; genus Uloborus; species Uloborus diversus. The sequence continues at coordinate 36,823,324 of NC_072737.1, read as the reverse complement.
TTGAATTGTTTTTAGTGTAATATACGTACAGATAGGGCGGTTATGACTGAAAACCAACCAGAAGTTAATTTCTGGCTGCGCTACTGGATCCCGCCACACTGCCAAACGTAATGATTATGTGAGTTGCAGGCGACTAAATTTGACGTCATGCAACTTAAGCCCTGGTTTCCTAGGAGCGAATCGCCGATCTTCAACGTCGCTCCTCGCCATGACGCTGAAATCAAAGTCAAGTGGATTCCCGCGTGGCCATTCACGACGTCGATTTAGCTCGGACGCGCATGCGCAGCAGAATCAAGTTTTCCCTACGGCGAGGAGCGACGGCGACGATCGGCGTGATCGCTCCTAGGAAATTAAGGCTTAAGACGACGTCGTACGAGACAACGCAGGCGGCTAGTTTAACATTAAAAATACCTCTAACACTAACTTAATTTTTTTTATTTCTAGTTTGGAGATGAATCACGCTTTGCAGATGAGATATCGAACTTTGATTCACCACTGACAAGAAAGAGCATACGAGATCGTTTCCATGATGTGATTGAATCCAACAGGAACTTATTCACGTGAGAGAACTTAAAATACATGTTTACAATGACGTTTATGCATTTTAACTCAGAACTAACCGGTTTTGAAGTTCAAAAAAGCTATAGCGAAGAAAAAGTTTGAGAATTTTCCACAATTTATAAAATAATTTTGTAAAATTCTGCTGAACAATGGAAGGAGTTGGCTTGCGAAGTAAGCAGGGGACGGGGCAAACTAATCTTGAATAAATCTGTACAAATTGGTTAATTTCAGAGACCTCTCATTTCGTCAGAAAAGTTTTTTTCCCATTCTTAAATGCTTTAACTTTCTTGCGCATACTACAGAAAATATTTTGATATGCACGAAAACTTAGATTCTAACTTAAATTTCCATTTTAATTTTCCAGACTCACTTTCGTATAGTTTTTTCTCGACTCAAGTGGTATGTATGGGCATCGGAACTATTAAGCATCCCTGAAACCATTTTCACAAGTTTTCTCTTGACGTTTCTAGCACATACGGGAAGCCAAAATTTTTTAAGCATCCTTAAGTTTTTTTTTTTTGGCTTTGTATGGACAGTCGGAATTTGTTAGCCCCTTGAAGCTATTCTGGCAAGTTTTGTCACGACGTCTGTTGTCACGTATGGGCAGCCGAAATGTTCATTTCAATCATGCCTGAATCGATTTCGACAGGTTTTGAGTTTTGACTCGCTCATTCTTCTTCATCTCAAATCAAAGCTCCCACAAACTTTTTCGTATCAAGTCTAAGTTTCCATAAAGCTTTCCTTTTTAAGTTCTGTTTTCTCCTCAGAGCATCACTCAAAACCCCTTTTGTAGTCAAATGAATTTTCATGGTAACTTCGCGAGTGTTGGTGTCATAGATCCATAACTACCTCTTTGTTAGAAGTTAAAGAAATAGTTGAAATGTGTCAAGCCCGGACAAAGGATTTCATAAAGGGAAGGATATATATATATATTTTTTTTGTCAATGCCCGCATTGTTAACATAGCAGTGTATAGGGTGATTCATTTAGGTGTAATGGTAACAATGTTAATTTATTTTGCAACTTCTTTCAAATATAACTTTTCATCTCTTCACTCCACGGTATATTGAATTAAGTTTTAAAAGTATTATGTGTATCTGTTTTATACTATGAAATAATGCTTGATGAACTAAACAATATTATGAAATAATGTTTGAGAATTTACGCACCGCCTTGTTTCTCATTGCTTCTACGATTTTTTCCCGTTCACTACCATTGTTGTAACAATCATACAATTGCAACCATACTGTCCACCCGATTACGCTACCCGGCTACTGCAGTTTTGCCCCTAATTGGGATCATCAATATGAAATAGTCATGTCCTTTTAATGACATTGAGATTAGCTTGATACTGTTTTTCTCCATTATGAGTGATATGTCGTAATAGAGTTGTCAGTACATACTTGTAACTCTGCCTTAGCCCCGACTTTGGGCGGTGACTTACAACTTAATTATATCAATCTATAATTAAAAATGTATATGTTTTGTGATAATTGTACAAGAAAGTCCTCTCGCATCCATTATCAAATTTTTTCAGTTAAGTGAAGCAAACACTACCGAGGAGTTTTTAAATGCAATCTCATTTCTAATATCTCTGTCTCTAGTGTCTTTGTTTCTTTTAGGAAATGGACTTTGCCATCAGTAGAAAAACAATGTACTGGAAGAGATTTCGAGTGTAAAAAGACGCAAAGTGATTTGAAAATCAATGCAAGCCCTTTCAAGCCCCGTAGTGTATGGCTACAGAAAGATATTTGGGAGCCAAATCAATCTGCTCAGCCTGAAAATTTCAAACGTATGATAGGAAAGTAAGGATTTGTAAAAAACTTTTATTATTTGCTTTTATTATATCTACTCTGCCGTTGGTGGGTCGGTGAGACAAAATTTTAATTGTTTCCAAGAAAAAATAAAATATTTTACTAATTTTTACAAATTATCATCAAGGCTGCCAACATTTTTTAAAATTTCAAATGGCAAGAGAAAAATCGTATTATAAAGCAAAAAATGAGATAACTTAAGCATACAGATTTGTAGTTTCTGGGCTCTTAAAACTTTTAAACGTTTTGTTTTCTTACGGTAAATGAATAATTTTTTAATTTTTTTCTGAACTCCACCCTCTGTACCTAAAGAGGGGTGTTCATTAGGGGATGCATGCTCTGCAGGTTAAGAACCGCTGCAATAAGGCATTGAAACTCTTTGTTGGTGGATGTATTCGGATGTGTATTCGGAAAAGTTTATTCATAAACTCGGGTTCATAACAGCTCATTTACTTCCTTGCTGCATTCTGATTCAGTGTGTTTACAGACATAAATTATATTCAAAAGTGTAGTGCATACGCTTTCGAAAAGATGGATATTTTCTTTTTCCCTTAAATGTGGCCATTTATATTTTAGGACTCATCTCACTTCAACAGAAAAACGAATCAACCAAGCGGGAGACATTATTATGAACGATCCAACTTTAAAGGTAAATAAATTTTTCGGCACTTCTGTCGTACATTCATATAAAAACTATTATTAGGTAGTTGAAATATGGATTGAACCAGTATTGAAACTTCTGTTGTAATTCCTCGTTGAAATTCTGAAACAATAAAGTGCCTGTTAAGCCAAACAGTTCAAACTGGTGTGGTTTTAAGAATTGTCTAGAATAGTTTCTGCTTAGTGATTGTGACAGTTCGTAAAGTGGGGTCAGTTGGAATAAATAGAAACATAATTTCAATGCATTAGCTTTAGATCCTTTTCATTTCGGATTATGTGTTTTTCTTAGTGATTGTGACAGTAGGTTATGCGGGGTCAGTTGGGGTAAACGAAAACATTACTTCAATATATTAGCTTTAGATCCTTTTCATTTTGGAGGAGATGGAATACAAAATTTTGTGTATTGCTAGTAAAACTAAAATCCATGAGAATATTTGGAATGAAATGTTGGACTTGATTATTGTGCGTTCATGAGGAGAAGAGACTTCGGAACGCCTTCCCGAAAGCAAAGCTAAGTTTAGCGCGGGGGTGATCGCTACCGCTTTCAATTGAGACAACCCTAAATTTGGCGGGCATTTAAATTTGCGAAAATGTCTTTGTGTTCTTTCCTTTCGTTTCTAGCTTCGCGTAATTGTCGTCTACGCGGAATCTTTACCTTTTAAACTGAAAATTTCAAAACTATAAACATTGTATTTACAAAAAAAAAAGTGAGGTATTTTGTTTTCCGAATGAAACATTTCTATTAAGGATAGGCTTTCTGAATTTTGAACGATATCCTTTTAAACACTAACGTCCTATATTCGAAATTGCAAGTGCGCTGATGAAAAAAAAAGGGGGGGGGGACAGGAAAACTGCATTGCCACACAGACTGTGGCATTGAAATGCTTAAGGGTTGCGTTCGGTTTGAAGACTTAATATCTCTCTCCATCTCCCTCTCCCTTTTCTTGAGGGGGGGGGGGGTGACTCAGTAGCTCTTACGGGTTGGGTCTTTTTGATGCATCTGTATGGATTGTACAAAATTTCAGATCATATAGAGCGGATATACAGTCAGTAGATCTACAGTAGCAGTTATTTTTGAAAAATGATGAAAACATTATTCGAAAAAAAGTTGCCCCCCTCTCCCCCCCCCCAAAAAAAAACTTGGTTGAACCAAAGGCGGGTACTGGGCAATTGTTCCAGAAAGGATTTACATGTGAGAAATAAAAGTAAATGAGAAAACAATAAAAAATCAATCTGAAATATTTAAAGCAATTGACTATTGAAATCAACGCTATTTCTCTAAGTATTGCATGAATATTAATGTTTAGAAATATGTAATAATTTGCGATGCGTTATAAAAAGTGTCTTTGGTTTGAATACTGTTTTAAAATTATAGGTTCATCGTTTGGGTCTGGCTTAAAAGATGACGACTACCCCCAGGGCGAGTATTTTCAAGGCGGGGGGGGGGAGGTAACCAACTTCGTTTCTGGGGGGGGGGAGGCAGAAACGAAGTTATAACACTTCAGTACACAGTAGCCTAACGTAAACACGGATTGTCCATAAAGGACGTTACACTTCACCTTAGCCTCTTCCCTCGTCACATCTCACGCAATGTTCGATGAACATATTGCTATAACAAACGCTTTTATTTGGAGCAAAATATGTGAAGTCATATTTCTTATAATCCCCTCCTTCCCCCTTGAGACTAACTGTCCGAAGTTCATGAACCTCGAACCCTCTCTCCCTACCCCTTTCAAGCGTGACATCATTTGTGAACGACTCCTTAGTTTGCTCTAAGTCACCAAAATCGCAGTAAAAATTGTTTTAAGGGAAAAGACCGGCTCCCCCCCCCCCACCTCCTTCCTGGATAGCTCTAGTCACAATTTGTTTATGATCATGTATGTTTTTAATAAAGAATCATATCGCACTCCGGCAAGGAAAGTGACACAATTCAAAATCTGGGAAAACCGTACCGGCTATTGATTTAAAATCTAAATTTAGTGCTTTTTCTCGACACAAAAACCGCAAAGTTAGCTCACCTAAATGGTGCGGGGGGGGGGGGCGTAGAAACGATTTCATCAATAATGACACATCATTAAAATTTCATAATTTGAAAGAATATTTTTCGAGCTTAAAGTAAGCATTATGTATCTATACTTCAAAAACTAATTAATAAACATCACATAATAAGTTGACTGCGCATATTGTAATGTTTGAGACTAAATCACTTAAAATTACTATTGCGTCAAACCTTAATTTTCTCCATTGCTGTTTTTTTTTCTTGTGGTTGAGTCAGTTTCCTTGCCAGTGTGGGATATGTTGAACAACTGAATAGGTTGACTATAGCAACGTTTCTTGATAAAAATAACGCATTTTACATTCAGAGCCAAGGACGGATCCAGAAACTATTCAAGGAGGGGGCGATTGATTTCACACCCTTACCCTTTTATAAATTCGCAAACCTCTGCCCCCCCCCCTTTCCAAACACCATGAAAGATCGTCTCATTTCAGTTATTTTGGGAAGGGGAGGGACTTCCTTTTCTACAAAATTGCGGAGGAGTGTACCAAACCCCATCCCTTACCTTAACGCCATCAAAGGTGTCCCATTAAAGTTCCTCTTTTTTTTTTGGGGGGGGGGCTTCAATTTTCCAAACTTTCCTGAGAAGAGCCCTTGAACCCTATAACCCTATTTAATATCATCTAAAATCTTCCAAAATTGAGTTTTTGGAACTTTGAAATACTTCCTATACAAAGTTCAGATCTCTATCAGTAATGTGTTAAGAATAAGATATGTGCTACACTTTCATTTTCCAGACATCAAGAGCTTCGTCAAACTATTGAAGATAGGCTAAAACAATTTTCAACTTCAGTATCAAAAACATGCCGTGGAAGAGTTCTGCATCTCGACTCAAGGAAGGGGCGGTCGCCCCATCGCCCCTCCCTTGTGTCCGTCCTTGTTCGGATCTGTATTAGAATACGGGCAACAAACTTTTGCCTATTTTATGATCCCCACACGTAACGCTGTTCCGTAAAAGTACTGGAAGAACTGAATTACTTTTAGAGTAATCGAAAAAACTTGAATAAAAAAAGCATGTATATTTTTTTCGTATTTACAAAAATAAATAGGTTAAAACAGTAATATAAAACGTTGTTTCAGGCACTTATTCAATTATTCTGCAGATAACCATATTGGCATGTGAAAAGCTTTAATTTTTGTTTTGTTCCTTTATTCATTTCTGAAGACTAAAAGCCATATTGGAAAAAAAAAATAGTACTAAAGTATTGAAATGTGTCACACAGAGTGCAACTTACCTACTGAGGCTTCCAAAATTGTTCGTAGGCTAAAATGTGTATGGTTAAAAATGAAGTGCCTAGAAATCGAAATAGTAGTTCAATACTTTTTCATACTGTCTCTACATGATTACATCAATTCAACTTTTTTTTTAAACAAAATATTGACTGTTTGAAATGGGCCAAAAATGAGGTGACAGAGAAATATTTTCAGAAAAATTCGAAATTAAAGTTATCGTCTGTCGTTTTCTTTCTTTCTTTCTTTCTTTCTTTTTTTTTTTTTTTGTTATTTTTTCAATGCGGTGATAGTTAAAAAATCTTTTGGCATTAATTTTTGCTTGTTCACTTTACAAATCTACGTATTATTTTAAAAATGACTCGTATTCGCAAAGTAACAACAAACACAATTCGAAAACGCATTAATTCTTCATTATATTCGAAGTAAAACAGTTCGAAATATTGCAAAAGTAGTTCATTTATCCCTAAGCACTGTGTAATATTTAATAAACGCTTTAAAGAAGAAAATCGGATCGAAAATAAGGTGAGAAATGGTTGACCAGCAAAGTCAACAATATGCGATTAGAGATTTATAATTAGAATACCTATGAAAAACCCACGTTTGAGAGCTGTGAAAGTTTCAGCAGAATAGAAGGAAAAATTGTCCTTCCAATTTCACCTGCAACTGTTTACCGTGTTTTCAGAAAATGTTTAGTTAGTGTAAAAAGCAGAAAGTTTAGGATTTCCTTCGCAAAATCAATGATAAATTAACCCAAAACGTATAGAAATACACTGCAAATCTTAAAATACTTTTAAGTCGAACAATTGTCTTAGTAGCACACCTTTTTTTCGGGAAAGAAGGTGGGAGGTAATTTCTTAGAAAATTATAGAACACTCGTCTTCTTACAGCGCGATAACGATCGCCAATTGCAACCTTTCTCAGTGTTGGTCTGAAGCCTCATCCCCAAAAGACGCATATAGAATCTTCCGATACCACGTGTTGGGGGCGTGGCCAAGTCTCAACTAGTGAAAAACGGACAATACTAATTCTTTCGGATAAAATCCGGTTTCCATTTCCCCGGTCTACGAATCGAATTAAGTGCGCCTGCGGTACACAAGCATTAGCGAGCCTAGGTTCACAGTTCTTAGCAAACTAGTCAGTAGAAAACTAGATTTAGCTACTCAAAGCTTTTGTAATCTATCTGTAAAAAGAAAGTTCACATTTTACCTATCTAGAAACCGAAAAGCGAATCTAAAGATGCTCAGGAAAAATGCATGGAGTTGTTTCATTCTGAAACTTTTAAGAACAGAGGCAAAGACTTGTCAAAAGAAGTCAATAAAAAGAAACGAAAATGTTACGCCAAGTTTGAAGATTCTAACTTCGGAGCTGTTCAGATGTTGCCAACAATAGAACCTTTCGCAAAAGGGTAAGTACTGTATGAAGATACTATTTGTTCGTGGATAAATTACTTATCATGAAGTCAAACGATAGTGTGATGATGAAAAAAAGCTAAATGTGTAACAGTCAATAAAGCATAATCAAACATGTTTTGGCCGCTTTGCATTAATGATCTTGTTTATGTATCACCACTGCCAAAAGCGTGTATGAGCGCAAAGGTAGCAATGCAGGAATTAGTAAATGGAGGGAGCAAGTTCAGTCATTGGCTAAAAAAAAGCTCAGGCGACGACTCGAAGTCACGTGACTCAACAACGACGAATGGTTGACACGTTTTACGTGAAACTAGCGAAAGAAACCTGACTTCTTCCGATACTTTGCTTTAAAATCTGTCACGTGACTTGGGGTCTGCTTCTCGAATGAAAGCCTCCACTCCCTCCATTTTATCTTTTCTCAATGGTAGCATCTACAGGGTGTCCTGAAAAAGACTGACTGTTTTCAAAAATGTATAACAGGAAAATGAGAAATGATAAAAAAAAATATTTTTTGCAGAAAATTCGTCAGGTGGGCCGTAAAGTTTCATCCCCAAGAGTTCCAAATTTTAGTTCAAATTTTTTCAATAGATGGCGCTGCAGGTAGTAAGCCTCTAACTCTAAAAATAATCATTGGAATTCACCGATTTTTCCTCCGATTGCGACATGTGCTTGCAGTCGGCTACAGGCATTTTGAAAATATTTTTACGTAATTTTGATTATTAAAAACATTTTTCGAGAAACTTTGATGTAACTTCCTGTCTTTCTTTGATTTACGGTCTTTCCAATCAGCAGACCCATCTATTGAAAAATTCTTGAACTAAATTTTGGAACTTTGGGGGACGAAACTTACGGCCCACCACATGAATTTTCTGCAAAAATTATTTTTTTATCATTAACCATTTTATTGTTATAAATTTTTGAAAACAGTCAGTCTTTTTCAGGACACCCTGTATGAGGTAGTGATGATTTTACCACGACGATGCTAGAGGACTTATCACACACACACACACGCACACAACGGCTTTTTTTGCTTTGTCGCCATTTAAAAACACTGAGTTTGTATTCGCACCCAAGTTCCAAATCATGAGGAGTTCGATTATTTTCATGTATTGCTCATAGTTGTATTGCAATACTTTTGGATATATAGCGTTGCGAGAACAAAAAAAAATCTCTAGCAGTAGCCTTGTATATAATCATTCAACGTTCACAGGTTCCAAACTCAAAATAAAACATCCAGTATCTTCACCTTTGAGAAGTTAAGCTATGACCTTGAACAAGTCCATTTCTTTCAAGGGAGAGGAATCAGTAAGAAGATGAATTGTTAGGCGCAGAGTTGGGCTGCCATTGCAACTTTTTTACTGGCGAGAAAATCCTGTTCCGCTTGCTACTTCTTACCTGAATTATATTGTTCACCAAATGAGCAATAACACTTCAAACTAAATCCGCAAGTTAAGCCGCTCTTCCTCACCCCTATTTCAACAAATGGAATCGTTTAATCGGTCGGGCAGCGGAGCTCTCTACTTGCCAGAGGAGGACAGTATAAATGTTGTTGTTGTTACTTATACTACTCGGATACCGAGTCCGAGTAACGGTGCTACTCGACATGGCTTCCGTTTCTCAAACATCAATTTCGGTGGAAGTCCGACTTGGCTCAGACAGCACACGATAGATGGCAGCACCATCTATCAACATTTCGATAGTTTAGAACCAAGTCCGATGCCTTTACTGAATCAGGTCACCATGGCCCATAAATGTTGTGAATAAATGAAGTGATAAGGGGCGCTCAGTAAAAGCGCAAACATCGCAAATAAATGTTGTACAAGAAGGGCTAATGAGTCATGGAAAACTGTTTTATTGACAGCAGGTTTAAAATTTAAGGGTGAAAAGAAAACAAAAAAGGTTTGAGGTGCACCTCCTTCCTCTAATTGTATGGTGTTGTTAATTAGAATAAAATGATATCCATGTTGCCAAATTATATTTTTTAAATATCAAAATTAAGTGTTTCATTCGGAATAAGTACATGTGTATTTAAGAATAGAAAAGTGAAGGGAAAAAAAGAGCCAATAGGCCCGAAGTACATTACGGCGGTGTAGACCAATTGAGTTTTAATTGTTAATTACTCAAAAATATAAAGAGAAAGTTCTTAAAATATTTTAATAGATAAATTTAAATGCATTTATTAACAACTTAAAATGAGTCACATAATTTCTCTTTGCAAAATGATAGATAAATATAGTTAAAGGATAAACGAAAAATTTAAAACTAAATCAAGTACAGTCGAGTCTCGCTACAACGCGATCCGAGATACGCGAAATGGCTACAACGCGAATTTTTCGCGTGTAACTAATTTTAGCGTTTACGCGAATTCCTAGCCCACAACACAAAAATTTTTGGCACTAAGCAGGTCAACTCATTGCTCTCTCTTCTTCTACTTCTTCTGACGAGTTAAGTGATTCTCACGAGTTGATTGACGTGCATGTGCTGCCAGAAGAAGACTGATAAGAATCTGATCGCGCAGCATTAATCATCTAAGTTTTTTAAGTTATAAATATAATTACTGTATTTATAGCGCAGTGCTATTATAGTGCTGTATTTTATTATTACTACAACCCGTACGTACCTGAACTGTTTTATTTAATGCTAAATAGTCGCCCGTCATGGTATGACGGGTGAAAATTGCTTCTACATTTGAACGAAGCCATTGCATAATTGGTGATATTTTGGTAGCTGAAATTGAAACCTTAACTCCAGTGGATTACCTAAACTCCAATAGGTAGCTTTTATTGTTGAGCGTTTTTTCCGTTTCTTCAGTCCCCTGAAACACGACACAGTCTTACCAGTAAAACTGTTACCGGATCGAGTTCTGCCTTGTCACAATAAAGCCTTTCCCTGCATGTTAAACATTACCAAAACGTATTATCAAATTATCATGCCGTGGCGCGAGTTCCATCGTTGAAACACGCGGGTTACTCGATCATCGGCGAGGATGTCTCTCTTCCCCATTGATCAATGATTTTGTGCATCCTAACAGTATTTTATGTTGAGTGATGGAACATTTTAAAAATAAAAGTTCAGTTCTTTATGTTAGAAATGGTACTATTTGGTAAAGAAATTAATTAAAACAAGTTGAGGTGTGGTAACAAATGTATAAAAATTTAGGTAAGTTTGTAAAAAAATCGTATACTAGCCGTTTTTCACAATGCGAAATTTCGACTTACGCGAAGGGTCTCGGAACGCATCCCTCGCGTAAGTCGAGACTCGACTGTAAAGGATGCTGCTGTTCAAATTACAACAACTTCCAGTGTTGTCTGAACTATAAAGTATTCGTTGAGAGGTTTTTTAACTTAAATTTTTGCTATGCTGATCGAAAATGCTTCATTCTCTCCTAGACCTTTGCTTCACCTCAGCAAAACGCATCAAAACATACTTCAGGGCGCAGATCTGGTGGATTATGATGTGGTTCCTAAATCTGAGACAGTAGCTGAGTTCTGTCCGAAGAGACTGTATGGTTTACAAGTGGATAGATCATATAATGGAGGTAGGTCCAACTAAGTTTAAAATCTAAAAGGAATGTAATAACAGTTTCAGTTAAAACATTTCAAGTATCAGTGCTTTTATTTCTCACGGATACAAATTTAAAGAATAATATAATTTCATGAAAAATATGCTTCTATTTTTCAAAACTACATCAATGATCTTAGCTAAGTATTTACCTTCAAATAGCTATCAGTTTGTTTTGGGAAAAAAAGAGAGAAAAGAAAAACGTACAAAAGGTACTTTTATTATCCTATTTTTCCGTAAAAGAAAGAAAGAAAGAAAAAGAAGAAAGAATATCCATCAAGCAGCATTCATCTGATTTTTGACGTCTTGAATTCAAATTTTGTTTTTCGCAATCACGAACTGCGATAGGACCCTACTCGCTGGGTTTCTTGTTTCTACAAACGGAATGGGATGGAAATGGCCAAAAAATTGTCAACCGTCATATATTTACAGATGATTTTCTAGAATAGGTACTAAGTCGTATCCCTAAGAGTCATATCCCTAAAAAAAGAAATGGTGATTAGAATGCGGTAATAAAGATTTAATGGCCGATATCCACCAGTACAATTATCATAAAGATTATTTAAGGTATAAATTAATGTATTTTTATTTCTTTTCAGTCTTAAACGATGGGAAATAAAACTTGGAAATTTTGTATTTAAATGAAGTTTTGCTGTTTAACTTCATCTATGTAGGTGTTTCTTCTTGGAAAAACGTTGTTTTACGCAAAAAAAAAAAAAAAAAGAACAAAGAAGCGAAGTTTTTTCGGTTAAGCTTTGAAGTATATATGAACAAAATCAAACTCAAACGATTTGCAGATATGACGACAAAAATTTTACTCTCTAATAAATATTAGAAACAGCCATCATAATCGGTAGCCATAGTAATAAAAACGAGCTGATGTGTGCATCACATGACTTCCTTTTACTCCAATTTAATGTCCATTTTCTCATTATTGGCAGTTTTAATGTGATTCATTAGTTTACTCTCTAAATATCACCAACATTGGCCAAATTAAAACCAGATTAAAAAAAAATTGAAAAAAATCACCAAATTTGTAGCCAAGTTGGCGACAAAACTTGGCAAAAGACTGGCGATATATTGCCAACAAATTATAACACCACCTGAGTTTACATAGAAATTAACAATGATTTCCCCCCCAAAAGGGGCAAAAGACCCCCTTTGGAGCATCTGAATGCAACCAAAAAAGGAGGTGCACAACTAGACCTCCCTAGGAGTCTAAATACTAAATTTCAACTTTCTAGGACATTCCGTTTCTGAGTTATGCGACATACATACGCACATACATACGTACATACAGACGTCACTAGAAAACACGTCGTAATTAACTCGGGGATCGTCAAAATGGATATTTCGAGTGTCTGTACGTTCCTAGGTATATATATCCAAGTGTGGTCTGTTTCGGAGCAACGTTGCCATAGACAAAGACACGCAAATACACTGACAAGTCAAGCTTATAACCCCTTCCCTTTCTGCATCAGGAGTTAAAAAATATATTAATGCAGGTACATTTTCGATTTTGCCTGTGATACAAGTTTAGTTTTAAGCATTATCTTTCAATACTGCATAAAAATTTGCACCCATTAAAATTTCGATTTTTTCCTCTAGGTTCTGGAAAATGCGACTGCGAATATGAAGTGAAGCCAGGAACATGTCGGATTTATGAGAGACTGCATTGAAGTTGCCATTTTTGTGTAAAAATTCATTTTATGAAACAACATTTAACTCTCTACAGTGTAATTGCCTGAAACATAAATATTTTCACCATAGAGTTTTGCCCATGGAAACAAAACACATTACAAAATATATAGCGTAACGGAGATTCTTTCTCTAAACAAAAGTTACGGGACCTAGGGTCTTTATAAAAAGTTTCGTATTTTTTTACTAATTTTCTTTATTGCTTGAAACTTTTAATAGATCAACTTAACCTTATTTTAACCATTTTTTTTTAACTGGAACATTTAGGGCTAAAATTGTGAAAATAGACGTTTTGCTGGTTAAATGAGGTCACGCTGTATATGGCATGCTGTATATCATATGCACCGAATACAAAAACTAAAAATCTTTTAGAACTATACCATTATACTCATTAAATTCGCCTCTTTTCAGCAACATTTATTCAAAAGAAAATCTTTAAGAAAAACTCAGAGGTATATAATCAGTCAGGAGAATATTTACAAAGTCCTGGAGTGGAATTTTTATTTCTGTTTCAGCCAGTCTTTTTCGCTTCCAACTTTCAACGAGGACGTGCTGTATAAGGCGTGCTGTATATCATGCACTGAATACAAAATCTAAAAATCTTTTAGATCTGTACCATTATACTCATTAAATTCGCCTCTTTTCAGCAGCATTTATTCAAAATAAAATCTTTAAGAAAAACTCATAGAGTTTTATAATCAGCCAGGAGAATATTTACAAAGTCCTGGGGTGGAATTTTTATTTCTGTTTCAGCCAGTCTTTTTCGCTTCCAACGTTCCACGAGGACGTGCTGTATAAGGCGTGCTGTATATCATGCACCGAATACAAAATCTAAAAATCTTTTAGACCTGTACCATTATATTCATTAAATTCGCATCCTTTCAGCAACATTTATTCAAAAGAAAATCTTTAAGAAAAACTCATAGAGGTTTATAATCAGTCAGGGGAATATTTACAAAGTCCTGGGGGGGATTTTTATTTCTGTTTCAGTCAGTCTTTTTCGCTTCCCACTTTCAACGAGGACATGCTGTACAAGGCGTGCTGTATATAATGCACTGAATACAACACTTAAAAACATTTTAAACAAAACCCGTTTTTTATTCGAAAGAAAAAATTTACGAAAAACTCATCGAGGTTTATGATCAGTGAGGGAAACATTTAGAAGGTTCTGGGGTCGAATTTTTATTTCTATTTCAGCCAGTGATTCGTAGAATCCTTTCCCCGCTTGCCAGTTTACACCTTTCGAAGAGGCTTCATGCTTTCCGTAAAAGCATAAACCATTCAGGTTCAAACCAAGGTAGCTATTCTACCACCATGCCCCTTTATATTTTTCAGCACAATCATCTTCTGAGTTGCCATTGTCCTTATCTTTTGTGGAAAACTTCTGACCATTATGAGACGTAATCATAGAGTCACCTGCAAAAGTGAAGAAATACATTTTCAGTCGTTGAAAACAAGACTAATAATGAAGTGGAGATTTGCTATTACATAGTTATGGGGAAAATGGAGCGGCAAACCTTACAAGTCTTTTTCAAATGTTTTCAGAAACTTTAATGTCGGTTGTGATTTCGATTTTTCTTCCTGTGCAGTCTAGTCTGAACCAGTTTCATCGATATCAAATAAAAATACGGTGGAAACTAAGTTTTACATGTTCCGTCGGGCTAGTGAAAATATCGCACCAATCGGGAAAAAGTAAAATCGTGTGCGGGAAAAAAATATACCATTTAAATTTGAAATTTTTTTAAGAAAAATAATCTAGTCTTGACTTGTTTTCTGTTTTTAGATACAATTTCATTCATAGCATGTTTTGCACTTACACTTTTTCTCCAAACTTGCTTCATGGCTTTTCAATTACCAATAAAATTTGTTGTTAAGTTTTTATGCTTTGACAATGAAAGCTACAAGAGCGAAGACAAAGATTGCTTTAAACTAAAGAAAGCTACCTTGGGAACTTAGACCCCAAGGAGACTTGACAAAAAACTGATTTGATGTTTTTCAATGAATTTTTATTCTTGAGTTGGTGGGAGCAGACAACAGATGATTCTCCAAATTTTTGAATAGGAAAATATCACCCGCATTTGGCGGTTTTTAACCAAGGAAGCACACGTATGGTTCAAAAGTTTCAGTAACGTTTTAAACGGGTGTCACAACGTTAACAACCATAGTGCAACGTTTATAAAATGAAGTGTGCTAACTGGGGAATTATTCTTTCGTGTCTTATTCACATGAGGCTAATTTCCCATGCACCACTACAGCAATAAAATAAGTTTCTGTTTTACCAGTTGATGCAGAGCTTTTACACTTTACTACACTAATAGTAATGAATAGAGTGAATAAAAGCAGATAATTCACACTAATAAAGCTTCAATCAAGGTTCAATGAATAAAATTTGATTTGCTGTTAGACAATTGATTTGCTGTTTGATTTGCTGTTTGTATGAATTGAATTCGCAAGAATTCACACAAAAACGCACACACAAACTCAAGAAATATTTCTTATATACTTATAATGAAGAAAAAGTACAACATCAAAAAAATTAATAAGAACGTGAGCGAAAAGAAATAAATTAAACAGTTTCCACTACTAATTTAGAGAAATTTGCAGGTTAAATTAAAAAAAAAAACTAAAACATACAACAATTTTAAATGCACTTAAAGTAAAATCTAAGCGTTAACGGTAATTAGATTCACATAAAATAATGATAAAAGTGTGAAATGAGACAACGCCATTTTCATTTCTTTTCTTTTTGTTTGTCCTTGACAAATAACTAGGGTTCTTCGTATCTACCATTACACGTGGTTTAACTTTAACCAGTTGAATCGATTCCTGAAGACGACTCTGTTTTTTTATCCATACCAGGAGTCGAGCTGACATACCCCTAAGCCATCACCCCCTTAGGTATTGTTTGAAATGGAAACTTGGAGAACTTTCTGACAGCAGCAAATTTACCTTGCACCATGCACCATTAGCTCACACGGTGGATCTTCATCGGTAGGCATCAAATTTGCGACTCTCTAGCTACTTCAAACTTGGAAGAGATTTTCGCTGATAGCTCCATACTACGCCATATTTTAATTAACAAACCTCAATCCTCTGAGTGAAAGTAACTTTTAGTGATGGCAAATCAATATATTTTTCTTTTTGCTAGTTTGGGGTTAATGACTTATTTAGGAATGTAATCTTTTCATTCCTTTAAATGAAAGTATAGATTTATATGTAGGTTACTCACACTATACCAGATTGGTCAAAACATACCATGTGATCTCGCTAACCACAATAAGACTGTGGAGGGAGTGACGTCAAAGAATAAGATGTCGTCAAAGTTTTGAGTTTTCCGAACACTTACGCTGCCAGCGGTGAAACCGTTCCTTGTTTCTGAGCTTATGTTGAAATAAAGTGACTGATTTAACCGGTTGGTTGATCACACGACAGCTAATGGCGTCATTGATTAATAACCGTTTGTTCTACCAGCCTCTATTGAACGCTTTTAGTTAATACGCGGTTACTTGAGCAAACGAATAGCACCCAGTTGAAAAATAATTTATTTTTATTGGTCAATTGTGGTCGACCGGTGAAGCTACTAGAACAACTTCGGCGACTACCAGTTAACCGATAGCTCTATCAGAACGCTACTGGTTAGTCACCAGTTAACCGTGGTAATAGGTTGCTCTGTAAAAAAACACAAGGCTTGCGTTCGGCGAACCTCACCGGTCGACCGGTGAGTAACCGGTTGCTAACCGCAGCGTTCTTGAGAACTACCGGTTAACTGGTTGCTTCCGATGTCGTTTTATGAGCCTAATCGGTTGATCTACCGGTCGACCGCACTAGCTGGTTGATGGAACCACGTGACATTTTTGACCAATTATATGTATTTTTCACCTGCGTATTATTCGTCTGCGTCATGTCTGCTCAAGTAACCGGTGATCAACCGAAAGCGTTCGATGAAGCATTGGTTCGTGAACAACCGGTTAGTAACCACTGACGTCATTGCTGTCACGTAATTAACCAACCGGTCGTGCTCGTTGAACGTAAGCAAGGCGAAAATGCCCTATGTTCTTGTGCTCAGTAAGTTACTTTGGCTTCTACAGTCGACCAACAAGGTGAGCCTCTTTCTTTTCTGTTGATTAGTAATTTGAATTGCTGTATATGCATTCTAACAGTTATATTAATGATTTTTAAAAATCTCGAAATTGTAACCAAAACAATACAATTTCAGAATCAAAATTTCATTTCATGGTTGAAATGTAAGTGTGACTTTTCATTATGATTAGAATGATTTTTCAAAGCTTATTTATTAAACTTTTCATTTGTCTACACTGCTTCACGACGTGGTCAAACTAGTTTTCAAAATTGTCCCCTTTATAAACTACTTATGTACAAATCATTGATATTTTTTAATACACTTATGGATGCAGCATGAATCAAATAAGATTTGTTAGCAAAAATTGATAAAATTAATGAAATGAGAACTTTTAGACACTAAATTAACTGCTTTTGTAGTTAATAAAACTTTAGTATAGTATACTCTAAAAACAACAATTTCAAAAATGACGAAAAAGTACTCAAATTTGAACATATCGTGAGTCAAAATGGCTCCGACTACGTGGTATTTAAATTTGAAACATTCAGATACTCAAATCAACATGTGTGCTCACTTTTGAGGTATTCGTGCTCATTTTTGAGTTTGCAATAATTTCAAAACTGAGTATTATGTACTCATTTTTGCGTATGAAATAATTCAGCACACTATTTGAAAACATGGGTACTCATATTTGAAACAAAAGGTTTCATGAAAATTTGAAACCATGAATGTACTCGTTTTTGAAAACTTCATTTTTCTCAGTGCACATAATATTAAACTTGAACCATTGGAAATTTGTGTTGGAAAGTTTAATAGTTTTGATATCACCTAAATTTCTCGTAAACGAAATTAGCCAAGCGCGAGACTGATTCATTGTTATTTCTTCCTTTCGTCTCGTTTACAATTTAAAAACTAATTTGGTGTAATATGTATTGTGAGGCTCTGAGAAGTTGAGCTCCGACTCCGACAATGTTTACCTCTGTTTCGGAAAATAGTGAGGGGTAATTGGCGCTAAGTTGAGTTGAGAAACTTTCTTAGTAGTTTTTCAAAAATATTTCAACAAAAATCCGAGTCAATAACACGTCTATTTTTCGGTGAACTCCCCTAAAACAGGTAAACATAATCAAGGTCACAGCTCAACTAACCAGAGATACGGGAACAGGGGAAATATGTGAACGCGGAGCACATAACATGTGAACATGGCATGTTTTACTAGGATAACTTAGAGGAAAAATTCTCAAATAGTGCAGATTGGAAATTTGTGTAAATGCCAAATTGTTTTAGCGTTCTGATAGTACCTACATAAGTAACTATCTTTTGTCTGGTTACACTGACTGTTAGAGAGACAATCATTAAATAATGCAATTCCTGCATTAAAACTCGCTCACTGTAAACCTGAATCCCGCGATTACTACGGATGACATAGATGAAGCAAACTTTGCTCTTTCCGCGATTTTGACGTGCATGACGCATTTTTTAAAATCTTACTCTTATCATTTCATCATTTGACTGCCAGTAATGCATTTTCTGGAGTATTTATATTAGTGATGTTCCGGATATCCGAGGGAAAATAAAGATCCGTATTCGTTACTTTTTTGACGGATCTTAAATAGATAATTTCTATTCTAAAAATTTTTTAAATATTTGAATAAGACTCTTAAATTCCGTTTAAATTAAGTTTTATTCCCGATTTAAACTATAGGGTATCATTTCAGAAGGCAATTTGTAACCCCCCCCACCCCCACCCCGTTGCAAAAAGGAAGGGGAAATAAATTTTAAAAGTGTGTATCAGTGTGTCTTTTTGTGGCACCGTAGCTCCTAAGGAGATGAACCGATTTTGATGGTTCATTTTTCGTTCAAAAGGTGACTTGATGGAAAGTGTTCTTAGCTTGGCCTCGTTTTTGTAGAACTTTAATTACCGGAGATGTTAATTAAAAACCGATTTAATGTTTTTCACAATTATAGTAGTAAAAATTTACCTGTAAGTTAAAAATGTTGGCCCTAATCGAAAGAACGAAGTTTTCTGCGTTTGATATTTAATTGAAACTCCCAACTTATATACAGTAGGAGCTATAAACTTGTTAAGTAAATTTTAAATGCAATTCTAAGCCTTTATACGCGTGATTAGTAGCGATTTCACAGTCGGAAGATAAGGAGAAAAAGTTCAGTGATTTAAAATTTCTATCTCCTGTCGGTTCAAATTTGTTAACAATATGTATTCTGACCCGCGAAATTCATCTTAATATGAGGTTGGCTCTCTGGGGAATGTTTTTTTTTTTAATTTATTTTTTTAGTTTTTAATTTAATATTGGTTTTTGTGATTGATCTTTGGTTTGTGTAATTCTTCATTTTGGTTTTTCTCAGCATCCTTCAAAAAAAGTGAGACTAAATTATCTATTTACTATTTGTAAAGGTGTTCCCAGCTCTGTTATTTTGTCGGTCGGGGTATTTTGGGTGGAATGGGTCAGCGCTGCATTTACATTGAAATAAAATGCGGAAAATTATTTCTAACCTGTCCAGAAGCAGCTTTACACTCTTGCTCCTGTATCCTACATCTACCAGTCTATCTAGAAATAATTTTTCATATTCTATCTAAGCATTAATGTAGTCTGACCCATTCCTTCCAATTCCACCTCAATTTTAACGGAGATTTAAAGAGTAAATAATTGAGTCTTGTTTATATTTTTGCCGTAGATGACATTTTTTGAAGAAACAGCGCCATTACCCTAACGGGAATACTTTCCGTAGCAAATTTTACACTTGGGTAGTTAATTTGGGTAAAAAAAATTTGAGATCCGTATCCGCGGATCTTGACACTAATAAGCCGCGTATCTACTTTTTTAACAATCCGGCACATCACTAGTTCTAATTACGTCCAGTAATCTGCTACAAAGAACCCAATCTCTTAAACTTGAAGAGATATTCCCACACCTGCTGCTTTTCGTTATCAACGTTCATTTTATAAAGCCGTAACCCCTCTGACTTAAAATCGAGTAGCATTGCTACTCGGACTCGGGATCCCGAATGGTATAAGTAGCAACTATTGAGAAGGGTAGCAACAACAGCAACTAGGGCATCAAAGCCCTAGTTTATAGTAATTTAAGTTTGGTAAGACCTCATTTGGAGTATGCTGTTCAGTTTTGGTCTCCTTATCTTAAGAAAGACATTAATGTATTGGAAAGAGTTCAAAGGCGGGCATCAAGGCTAATAAATGGACTTTCTCACTTAGACTATGATTCCAGGCTTAGAAGGCTAAAAATGTAGTCTTGAGCTAAGAAGAGACCGAGGGGACATGATTCAGTTGTTTAAATTTATTAAAATGAAAGATGTTACGGGGCTGAAGTTTAGCACTGAAAACAGGACAAGGGGTCATTGTTTCAAGCTATTTAAATCTCAGGCTAACATGGATATTAGGAAAAATTATTATTTTTGCAGGGTAGTGGAACCTTGGAACAGCTTACCGGAAGAGGTGGGAATGAGTAAGGGAGTAGATAGTTGTAAGAGGGCCATTGATCTTCACTGGGGATTGTAAATTGACTAGGACCAGTCTAGCTGGGCCCAGAGCCTGTTGCTGGTCGTCACTTTTGTATTTGTATTTGTAAAGCTTGCAACGCATTAAACTGTTTACGAACTAGTCACTGTGTAATACAAAAACGTGATGAAATTTTGGGTTATTTCTCCTGAACAGATTCAAATCCACGCATTTGTTCGTAAGAAAAATGCTTCTGTGTGTGCGTGGGGATGGGAGGAGGGTTGTGAGGGGAGGTGTAATTACTCAAACCTCTTCTTTCCTAGAAATAAACTTTCAATCTGATTGCAGTTTTGATTGCTTTTTTTTTCCTTTTTAGAACTCTTAGTTAGGTTCAGATTAACAAACGAGGGCGGTGGTGGGGAGGGAGGGGGGACCACTAAAGTGCTTGTTTTTATCTTACTAGGTTTAGAGCCGCTATATAGATAGGCCGACACATCAGCTTAAGTTTAGCCATTTTGGATCGGATTTTTCATTGTTGCGGAGCGAAGGTTAGCACAGCAAGGGCTCGTGTTTCGCCAAAATTGCCATAAACGCGATAACTATCTAGAAGTCCTGTGATGCACACATCGACTGGTTCGTAACTATATACATATGCGATCTTTCAGTTCTTGCATTGTTGTAGGCAATGGTGGCAACACTGTCTTTGACGAAAAATCGTAAAAAAAAAAAAATATATCAAATGGGGTTAGATTTGGGGATCTGACTGGCCAATGCATAAAGGGTAAATCATTGTCACCTGCACGACCAATCCAGCTTTGCGGAACATCAGTGGCGCAGCGAAGTGGGTTAGTTAGACCCGGGGGTGAGTTTACCCCCTAATCCCCTTGGAGGTAAAAACTCCACCAGAGGTCACGGTTTCAACATTGTTGCCAATCCTAAAACAGTAGTTAATACACGTGTATAACTGTTGTGACCAAAAAAACACCTTCCGGGAAGAATTTCAGGATGCACTAGTGCGGATCGTGCACGTTTGAGTAGTCACGTAGGTTTAAAAAAACTTTCATAGTTTATCTTTATGCATCATTTATAGTGGTGCAATCGTTTATGAAATATAAACTTTTAAAACCGAGAAATTCTTTTATGAATGTCAAGTTGATGTACTAATGTAGTAGATACATCTAGGAAAAATAATTTAAATATATTTCATATAAAAACTTTATGTCAACTAAAGTTTTGAAATCATGTTTTGATCCAAAATTGTAATAGTACTGCATGATATTCCATTTTCTCATGTACCATAAGTAAAAAAATATATTAGTCAAAACATAAAACGTGTATAAACTATGCCCGGTCTCACTTATAAGAAACACCACATTTGAGCTATTGCTAAATTAAAAGATTACTTCTCTTCCAAATAACAATGAGTTTTATTTATTACTAGGAATACCCATACGGCTTTGCCCGTAGTAGAGAATTAAACGGTCATTTGGATCGCCTGTATGTATATTTACAAATTATAGATGAAGTTCTCGCAAATTTGCTATGTTCATTCGCTCGCCGTTGTTATGGTAATTTTCTCGCCAATGTTATGGTAATTTTCTCGCCCATATTATGGTAATTTGTTTGTCTATGTTATGGTAATTTGCTCGCCCATGTTATGGTAACTTGCTCGCCTGTGTTATGGTAATTTGCTCGCCCATGTTATGGTAATTTGCTCGCCCATGTTATGGTAATTTGCTCGGTAAAATGTTTTTAAAATTGGAATAGAAAAAGAACAAAATTGAATTTTCAAAAAATCGCTTCAAATGGCTCACCCCTATGATGCGAACTCATTTTGTGCCAAATTTCATGAAAATCGGCGCTATACGCGTACAGACATCCAAACAGAGATACAGATCCTGAGACACAGACTTTCAGCTTTATTATTAGTAAAGACTCGACTTATGATTTTTTAGGAGGGTGATCTTCTTTAATGCTGATAAAAAGTAACCCATAGGTAAAAAGTGCTCCAAAAACGCTTAGTATACTACTTCTATTCATGCTCAAAACGTTCCAAGCTGTGATTACAACTGGCTCAGTTCTCATCGCTATTTCGATGACTCTGAGGGTTGTCGTGTCTCTTGAGGAGCTGCAAATGGCGTCTTCATGCATCATTCGAAATATCTTCTGAATGTTCCTCATCCTTATGCGCACTTCAGAAGATATATAGAGTAAAGATATGAGATATGAGCAGGAGACAACGGCAGAGTATGACACATCGATTGCGTGAAGCACCGACAGCGTGTCACCGACTAGTATTTGGATTGCTGTAGTACCAATAATTTGCAAGAAAAAGATGGCGCAAACCAAAAATGTCGGAACTGATACACATTCATTCAAATCGTCGACTGTTCTGCAGAAATGAATGTAAAATGTCACTACAGGTTTTATTGTAGGACAGTTCTTTTCAATTGATAATCTTTCTTCGTACTTCTTTAAAACTGTTATACAGTCACAAAACAAATAACATAGGACAAGAGTTACAAAAGCCGGAAATATTAAACATTCAAGCAAAACCCCAGTTAACGCAATGAAACGAATGCAAGTGCCAATGATGTCGAAAGGTAATTCGTAACAGAAAGAAAAAACGCTAAACAAATCGTCCTCCATTTCGTACATTTTTATGGTCATTGTTATTGCATAAACAGGCAATGAAGTTATGACTAATACAGTCATTATATTAAAGTGCTTCGAATTGCAAATAATTTCATTTTGAATTTGTACGCTTTTCAGCTTTTTATGAATTAAGTGAATCATTTTTTTTCTTTTTAGCATAATGAACCACAATAACAATGAGAGCGTACTGAGCAAAATTTCACACAACGACATTTTAAAATAATTATTATCATTGTAAACAAACAAACAATTTCGTTACAGACATAACTTCTATATAGCAAATTACCATCAGAAAACTAAACCATTGTGAAGCGATTTTTCTACAGTAACTTCCATCAGATAGTTTCGATTTCTTAACACCTATGTAAACTAATATTCTCCACACAAGTCCATTGTAATAGTGCACTTGCTTATTCGATCCACTTCTTGTTCTGAAGCATCTCTTTTCATGCATAGTTATTCACGAAAAAAAAAAACCAGAAATCTAAAAAAAAAAATACTTATACATTTTTAGCCGCAATCACACAAGCTCCAAATTTCTTTTAATTGTTTGAGTTTTTAAAGATTGAAATCAATATCAGTTAACATAAGCATTTATTATTGATGTTAAAGCATTTAATGCGTTAAAATTTGACAGCACGAATGCTTTTTCAAAATAGTCGCAATGTTCAGTTAAAGATACAAATCGTTCTTAGTAGTAACATAATTAAATTTGTAGTGTGTCTGTAATTTTAGTTCCGTTTTGTGGTGACAGATATAATATTTGTTAAATAACTCTCATAGTAAGATGCTAATTCTACTTTATATATAACACACATTTCTCTGTGAACAGTTGACTGCTTCATCTATTTTCTAGCGTTTTTTTTTTCCAATATTTCAAAAATTTTGTTACAGGGTCTGAAAATTAGAGTCATGCTTTATCACCTATCACAATAATTTTTCAGCTATGCATCCTACTTTATCACTGAATATAATCCTTTTTCGGTTTAGTTTTATACTTTATCGCCGAACACAATACTTTTTCCAATAAGCGTTATACTTTATCATCGAATGAAAAAAAAATTCTGCCCAAGCGTGAAGCTTCATACTTCATCAAATACAATCCTTTTTCTGTTAAGCTTCATACTTTATTGCCGAATGCAGTCCTTTTTCTGTTGAGCTTCATACATTCTCACCAAATGCCATCCTCTGTTTGTTAAGCTCTTCTCTCTTTGAGTAAATGGATCTGAAACTACAACTCGTTTTATTCGTGTATAGTGAGAAAAAATCCTTCAATATATTCTCATTCATTGCAAATGCAACTTTTTTTCTGCTATGCGTGAAGCTTCATACTTCATCAAATACAATTTTCTGTTAAGCTTGCCGAATGCAATCCTTTATTTGTTAAGCTTTTCTCTTTTTTGAGTAAATGGATCTGAAATTACAACTCGTTTCGATAATAGCGAGAAGAAATCCTGCAATATAGCCCGTTCGCCCTCTCAATTTACTGCAAATGCATCTTTTTTCTGCTAAGCGTGAAACTTCATACTTCAAAGACTATAATACAATCCTTTTTCTGTGAAGCTTCATACTTTATTGCCAAATGCAATCCTTTTTCTGTTGAGATTCAAACTTTCTTACCGAATGCATTCTTCTGTCTGTTAACTTTTCTCTGTTTTGATTAAATGGATCTGAAATTACAAATACTTTTGTTCATAGTGAGAGGAAATCCTTCCCGTTCGCCCTCTCATCCTCTGTGCACACTCAAAAAGATAATAAATATAGACAGAGGAAAGTTGAACTTCTTTTCGGATTTAAACAAATTTATTTTGATTTGTAAATGAATTACTGTCTAAGAAGAACACTATTACACTTTACGCCAAGAATTCAGAATAAATTATGCATTAGGTATGGTTTCGCGTGAAAGGGTCTTTTTAAAATTTCACGCATACAAAAAGAAATTATGCAATGAAAAACGCTTTTTGTCACTTTAAGATGTTGAAAATGACTTAAAAAATGATAGTGGATCAATTATTACATAATGAAAATCTATAAAAAGAACAGTGGACAAAGACATATCGTGCAGATATTTTGAATTTAATGATTTTAAAGGATTTAATTAGTGAAAAAGAATTTGGTCGAATTTTTCTGAGCGTAAGAAGCACAAAACGTTTTTATTCAATATGACATATTTTAATTTTATTTTATAAGAAAAACATGTTCTTTCATTTTCAACTTTAAACGTGATTGATATTTATTGATCAGTGCAATCTGGCTGAAAGTTTCTCTGTCTGGATGTCTCTCTGTGTGGATGTCTGGATCTCTGTGACGCTCATAGCGCCTAGACCGTTCCGCCGATTTTCATGAAATTTGGCACAAAGTTTGCAGCATGGGGGGTGTGCACCTCGAAGCAATTTTGTTCTTTTTCTATTCCAATTTCAAGAACATTTTCCCGAGCTAAATTATCATAAGATGGACGAGTAAATTACCAAGTCATCATAACGTGGAACCGTCACATGGGCAAGCTAATTGGCGAGAAATTCACCATACATTATTTGTAAATATACAAGGCGAACCAAAAGACCTTTTAATTTTCTACTACGGGCAAAACCGTGCGGGTACCACTAGTAATGAATAAACTTAGCGTCGCAGCAGCCCATGGGAGCCATGGTCTACTGTTCCCCTCTTAGTTTACGAGACTGAGTTTTCTGGGGTGCAAGGCAGATGTTTGGTTATGAAGTCAGCCAAAAGCGGAACTCCCAGGGTTTAGCTCCCAAGCACGTTTGGTACTCAGTTCATTAACCCACTGATGGGGAAAAATGAATATCTGCTCTAAACATATGACGTGGACCCTACACTGCTTTCTTTGACGTCGATTAAATAATAGATGTTTATTTAATAACGCGAAAGAATGGGTACACGTATTTATGTATGCGCGTTAGAAGCTGTACTACTTAAATGAATAGCTTTTTATACATCAGGGTTCTCTAACTTTTTCTGCTCATGGCACCTTTTGTAAAATTGGAAATTTCTTTCGGCGGGAAGCTTTTCTAGTTAAGGTGGTTGCTTGGTGAGCAAAAAACTTCCCGCCAAACTAGATAAACAATTTAAAGGATCTATCCCACCAAAAACATTCTGTAAAAAACTAGCCAAGTCTCGATGGAGCTGCTTGTTTATCTCTAAAAAGTAGTGAAATCTAGACAAAGTCATGACAAGTCTAAGGTTCCTTACTGCGATTTCTTTATTATTATAGTTAATGTTGTGTGACTTGGCCGTTAGACATTCTTTATACCTTAGTGGGTACAGGTCAATTTTGTTTACACGTTTTCCAAGTGGCAATTTTCCATCGTCAATGGGTAGTGGTTCTGGCGAAAGATTGGTGCAATGGTGTCATGGAGCACCTGGTTTTGTACCCTTGTGTACCCTTTAACGGCCAAGTCACACAACATTAACTATAATAATAACGAAATCGCAGTAAGGAACCTTAGACTTGTCATGATTTTGTCTAGATTTCACTACTTTTTAGAGATAAACAAGCAGCTCCATCGAGACTTGGCTAGTTTTTTACAGAATGTTTTTGGTGGGATTTCATTTCTTTTTGTAGAAACATTTAATTTGTGTAATGTTCGAGTAGACTAAAGTTAGGCTAGATTAAGTTAGAAGATGGTGTCCCACTACGCTGGACTTTTGCAATAAGAGTCGATTTTTTATGTACCAATAGTAGAAGGGGGCATTACCATATCTCTAATACACCTGAGGGCTCTTCATTAGATACTTCAGCTTTCGATTTTT
Organism: Uloborus diversus; assembly: GCF_026930045.1. Classification (NCBI taxonomy): domain Eukaryota; kingdom Metazoa; phylum Arthropoda; class Arachnida; order Araneae; family Uloboridae; genus Uloborus; species Uloborus diversus. The sequence goes on along the minus strand of NC_072737.1, from coordinate 36,796,354 downwards.
GACATCAAATGAAGCGGCCCGCCAAGTTGAATATTTTTTGTAAAGGTTGTATGTCGATCTCTAATAGATTGGTTGGGCTCTTGTGTTTTCTAATCAGGGTCACTCCAGATCTTCAATTAGCGTAGTTTTTATAGTTTTTCCTTTATGTGGCCATCAAACCCTGACTCTGTACCAAATTTCACCTTTCTGAGTTTATGGGAAGTACTAGTTCTATTTTGATGATCATGAGTGAGTGAGTGAGTGTCATAAATGCGAAACTTTGCTTTCGCTTAACTTCGGAACTAAATGACCAACAGATTTGAAATTTCGGATTTTAAGTATGTGATTATAGCTTACTGGATGACGAAAATTTCTGCGCGCTATTCTCATCAGAAGGTTCTCAAATAGGAGCCTGAAAATGCGGCGAAATGGTTCCAGTAAAGGATGGTACGGCAGTGTTTGCTTCGCGCTTGACTTGGCGGGGGCACTGCCGTGCCCCCAAATCCATATTTCTGAGGAGTTGAAGGTGGGAGGAGGATCTAACGGAAGTAGGTGTGATGAAAGAGGAGAACAGGGAGGATGATAGTTTGGCAGATACTTGGTGGACAAACTAGATATCATGACTTTTTAAGGCTGAGGTTTTTTTGGTTTAGGATGGAGTCTTTCTTTTTTTGTGGGGGAGAGTTACAGGTTTTCTTGGCGGGGAAATTTTTACAACAGGGTTGTTTTTGCTGAGATTATCACATCTTTTTGCATTGATATTATTACTTTGTCTGTATTTTTAGAATTGAGAATTTCAAGTCATAAATATTCAATTGAAACAACGTTGTTTTGTGTTTTTAAGGAACAATAATGGCAAGTTTAATTTTACGTCATGTTATTTTCTGATTAGTAAGATTCTATGTTCGTTTGGAATTGTAACGTAACCTGTAAATAGTTTCTTGTAATGTACATACAGCCCCCTAACATTCGACTGAAGTATACGGTAACCCTATTTTTCATTGATAAGATTCGAGAGTGAATAAAAGGAAAATACGAGAAGCATTTCGAATTTTGTGGAAACTTCTCTTTCGAGATTTATAAATAGCAACGGCCGACGGCGGGAGTTCGAGTGAATTTTTGCTTGTGAATCGTGTCAGCGGTGCGCTGGAGAGCGTGTATTAACTCTGTTTTGTGAAGTCTTTTGAGTTGCATTTTTGCGTATTTGGATGTAAATACGTGTGTAACCGTTGTGTTTACGGTGTTAATTGATATTTGCTTAATTGCTGATGATTGATTTAGCAGTTGTAACTATGCTTCCTGTACATAGCTGTAAATAAATCTCCTGTTTTTTCTCAAGAACTGTGACGTCATTCAAAGAAAGTTTGAAGCTGCACCGAACGCGTAGCAATATTATTTCTTTTGAAATATCTTTCTGCTACTCTTGACTTCAATCTGACTTACATTCTATAAATTTCATATATGATTCCAAAACCTTAAAAGTCGTCTACAAATGCGCTTTTTTTTATTAACATGCAATCTTAAGTCACATTTTCTATATTATTTTACACATCTAGAAAACTTAACTTATCTAGAAACTTTCTAGTTGCTCAGTGGTGCCACAATGGGAGGTCACTGTGACCTTCCAATTTTAGCTGAGCAATCAGCAATATTTGAAACGACTCTAAAAGAGGTGATAGCACTTTGAACGAAACACAGGATGACACGCATGACAGTACGTTAAGCTGCTCAGTGCTCAAGTTCTTGAATGTCTCTTTAAAGTGAGGGGTAAATTAGCATTTACCCACTACTGTAATAAATCAAATGCACAACAGTCGACTCCCGCTACAACGCGATCCGACTTACGCGAAATGGCTATAAAGCGATTTTTTCCCCAGTAGAGAATTTTATTCCTAACGCGAATTCTTCACCCGCAACACCAAAATTTTCCGAAGGGAATCGCGTTTTTTTTTTTCGTGAATGGACCTTCATCCCTTTGGCATCACTGACAGCGGAAGTTTCCACATCATACTAGTCTAAACATCGCTTATACAAATAACTACTCCTCATTTTCCAATTTTCTTTTTATTCTATATGGGAACGTTGATGAAATATGACACCTAAGGCGCTGTTTCGTTTAAAGTTTGAGAAGATAGAAGGAAAAAGAGAAAGTTTCAACAACTATAGTGCATTTGTTTTTCTTACTACATAATATACGTACCGTAGTGGATTATTTTACGTCTTCCTTTCCCATTGATCATTGATTTTGTGCATCGTAGCAGTTTTTTATGTTAAATAAAACTTTTTTTTTAAGTACAATAAATAAAAATTCAATTTTTTATTTAAAAAACATTATTGTATAGTTAAGATATGGTTTTTAACAGTTTGAGGTTTTTTTCACAAGTGTCTTTAATCGTATGGGTATGTTTATAAAAGTTTTTACACATACCCTTTTCCACAACGCGAAATTTCAACGTCTTTGAACGCATCCCTCGCGTCAGTCGGGACTCGACTGTACTACCAACGTTAATGAAGTTTGTGTTGCTGATTAATAAAGCAACGCAAGTGTTCTCAGTGCAAGATACACAAATCATATGGACATCGTTTTTGTCCGAAGTTTGCACTTCTTTAAAAAAAAAAAAAAAACATGACTCCCGTTAGAAAAGAAAATCTATTTAAGAAGGTGATGAAATTAATGGTGATCGTTTCCGAAGTGTGCACAAATAATTTGTCTCTGTAAAATCAACTGCAGTGGAGCCACACCATTTCATTGAATGTGGCTGAAAATAATACAAGTGCCAATCGCCAAAAGTGGTGTTCATGTATTTGTTTTGTTGAAATAATATCCCTCTACGACTGCAACATGCTCCCTATCCTAGTTGAGACATTCTCATTTTTCTGGTAAGTGCACTGTTAAAACCAGGAGTTCCACAGGGGTAAAGAATTTCACCCAAGGGTGAAAAAACGGTGCCTCTGGGTGAAACAGAGGCTAGGAAGTGTCGTTAAGGTGCTTTTGGTTCCTCAGTGGGTGAACGACGTCAACAAAAGTGATGAAAGACCATTCAATAGGAGAGCGACTCCTTGCGCATGCGCTCTGACTTATCGTCCAACGACAACTCCAGTTTGAATGGCGAACGAAGGAAGTTGCAACGAAATTTACTTTCACATTGAATGAAGTGCAAAACTGAAAATTTCGTGGATTAATCTTCGAAATCTCGCGTAAGTAAAGGCATTTGATCATATTGTAGCTCTCAGAACTTTCGAACATATTTAAAGTGTTTAAAGTATGTTGACAATTCTTATTGTTCCGTTTACCTTATTAAACATTTAATGTCTAGTTATTTATATCCTGCAAAACTGTTACCTAAAACTATCTATCAGTACTATCTTGAACAACAACATTAAAAATAAAAACGTTTAAATCAGCTGATAATTGAATTGCTAATTCCGGAATAAAAATGCATCGACGTAAACAGCCTATATACCAATGTCTATTTCTTCTCAATGAAATTACGTAGTGAAAACGAACAGAGCAGCAAAGGCGGAGGAAAAAAAAAAAAAACTGCGTGAAAGGAAATCTCTCACTTAGCGTTTGACTCATGAGTTTCACATCGTGTTTTGGTTAACGTATCTTTCTCAGGCGTTATTGCATGAAGCAAATGTAGTTACACCCCGTTTGCACTGGCGGAATTAAGCCGCTTAGTTTTCAGCTAACCTACTGCGCATTCACTTAGCGCATCTCAAAGCCGCTTCAGTTGAGCGACACTGGGAAGCCGCTCGTCAAGACACGATACCATAAATAAAGTCTTTTTCCGCACGTTGAGTGCTGCCATCTAGTGATACGTTAACAAGTTAACTTTTACATTGTTACAGTTGATTGCGAAATTAACGAAAAATTATTTGGCGGAAATTTTGCTGTAACTGTTTTTTGAGCACGAAATTTGAGGAACAAAGCTTTTTCTTTTTTTTTTTTTCAGAGAAGGAAGGAGGAATTTCGTTTAAAATAGTACAATTTGCTATCTGTACAAGTTATCCAAAAATCACTAAAAAATATGACATAAAATACAGTTATAAAGATTATTTTTCGAACCCGAAAGAGGTGTAATAGATGAAATAAAGCTTTCGATCCAAATTGAGTTGTGTTCAGCCGGGGGGGGGGGGGGGGATTAACGATATTGAAAAGTGATAAAAATGGAAAATAAAAATGAATGCAAATTTTTCACCCCCCCCTTTTTTTTGCCTTTTTATTAATTTTTATATTTAACAATTATAGAAATAAATCGTACGCGAAGAAAACATCTTATATATTAAATGAAAATAATCATATTTTAGATTGTTCATAAGCTAGAATAAAAATAAGGACTCGGCTATGAAAAATATCAAACGTTGTAAATGATCAACAAAAATCCATAACACAATAAGAATTTATTTCTTGATGATTCAAACATTTCTTACTACACTACTCGAAAATTGACATTAGTAACACCCCCACTTTTTTTTAGGAAAAGACGGTGGAAATATAAATGAATAAATCAGTTTTACTAAAAAACATAACTTTTAGTAATGTTATGCTTTTATCATGAAAATAAAAAGTTTGACACTTTTTCCTGAAAGCGAAAATGAATAAAGTAATAAATATAAAGAGATATAAATTTGCAAAAGCTTGTACGGATGTATTTCGGGGTTACAAGGAACCCCATGTGAGCTTGCGGATTTTAAAACTCTACATCAGTCGATTGTCTCAGCTCACATCTTTTCTGCAATGAAATAATAAAAAAAGTATTTCCCTTGAGTTCAAAACGCGTGTCAGTGAGTTTTTGCAAATTAATTCTTGGAAAAAAAAAATATTAAAAAAAAAAGAAAGAAAAAAGAAACAAACTTTTACATGTACCTTTAGTCCTTATTTTCCACTTAACTATTAGTGAGCTGAAAGTGAATGAAAATGTCTCAGTATCAAAATAAATAATAAAAACAATAACGCATTGAAAAGAAGAAAAATACCTGAAATGTAACTAAACAAATAAATTTTGCTAAAAAACATAACTTTTAGTAATGTGTCATGAAAAGTAAAAAGTTTGAAAATCAGCCTTGAAGCAAAAACGAAAACAAATGAATAAATAAATACAAAATGACAAAACATTGCAAAAACTCGTTGGCACGTGTTTCGGGGTTATAAGGAACTCCTTTTTCCTTTCAAAACAGATGTGAGCTTGAGGATTTAAAAACTTCGCCCCAGTCGATTGTCTGTACATAAACAAGCTAACATCTTTTCTGCATTGAAAAAAGAGTTCCCTATGACTCCAAAACACGTGTCAGCGTGATTTTGCAAATTTATACTTGAGGAAAAAAACTTGGTACTTTTAAGTATTTATTTTCCACTAAACTATTAGTGAGCTCAAAGAGAATGAAGGAGTGCCACAGTATCGAAAATAAGTAAGAGAAATAATAACACACTGAAAAGAAAAATGTCTGAAATAAAATTAAACAAATAAGTTTTGCTAAAAAGCATTACTTTCGGATATGCAAATATCATAACGAAGCAAAGTTTGAAAATTTTCTGAAAAGAAAAGCAATTAAGCAAAGTAAAAAAATAAATAAATAAATAAAAAATCTACTAAAACTCTCGGACACGTGTTTCGGAGTTACGAGGAATATTCCCGCTAAAGTAAAGTTCAGCAGAAATGCACTGTGCTGATTGGTCAAAGGGCAATGCGCGCCACGAAACCATAAGGGGGAAAAAATAGCGCAGATAAAACTAATAATACAAAGAAAAAGAAAACATTGTAGGTGATTATTCATTTAAAAACAAAAATAGAAGAAAAAACAACGATTTTCAACAATAAACTTCAGGGAAAGGGGGTGGGTTTGGGATACATCGAAGGGAAAAAATATTTGCATTGAATGATCTCTTCAGGAATTTTTCAATGATTATGTAAGGTGATTGAAGAAAATGATTTAAATGAAAAGGGAACCCTTGAAACATGCGAAAAGAAAATTGTGTTTTTTGGTTTTCGCATGATGCACAGAGAAGGGAACGGGGAGGGGGAATCAGGCAAAAGGAACTTCAGCTAAACTTACAAAAGAAGGGGGGGGGGATCGCTTTTTGGCCACGAGTCTAAATTCATGGGCTCATATCTATTTTGCAAGGAAAAAGCTGTTCCTTGTAACCCCGAAACACGTGCCCGAGAGTTTTAGTAGATTTATGCTTTTTCCCTTACTTTGCTTAATTATTTTTACTTTGCAGAAAATTTTGAAACTTTGCTTCGTTATAATATTTACATGTCTAAAAGTAATACTTATTAGCAAAACTTATTTGTTTAATTATGTTTCAGGCATTTTTTTCATTTCGGTGTGTTATAATTTCTATTATTTATTTTTGATACTGAGGCATTATTTGTGCTCACTGATGGTTTAGTGGAAAATAAGAACTTACTAAAATGTATCAACAAAAGATTTTTTTTTTCAAGTATAAATTGGTAACAACTCGCTGACACATGTTTGGAAGTCATGGGGGAACTTTTTTATTATTATTTTACTGCAGAAAAGATGTGAGCAGAGACAATGGACTAAGGTAGAGTTTTTTAATCTGCAAGCTGACATTTTTCTTGAAAGGAAAAAGGAGTTACTTTTAATCCCGAAGCACTTTCATACGAGTTTAGCAAATTTGCTATTTTATATTTAATTCATTCATTTTCTGTTTTGATTTCAGGAAAAATATCAAACTTTTTATTTTCTATGATATTTTCATTACTAAAAGTTATGCTTTTTAGTAAAACTTGTTTGTTCATTTAAATTTTTGCCGTATTTTCCTTATAGGGTTATTAATATTAATTTTTGGATCACTGTAGTGAAAAAATTTTGAATTATCATGAAATTAATTTTTGTTGTGCTATTGATTTTTCTTTTCTTTTCTTTTTTTTGATCATTTTACAACGTTTGATATTTTTCATACCTGTGTCATTGTTTTAATTTTAGTCCACGAACAATCTAAAATATAATTGTTTTCATTTCAATGATTTGCTTCAGAAATTTCTAATTGTAAAAGAGAAGTGAAAAGGCAAAAAAAAAAAAAAAAAAAAAAAAAAAAATCCTTTATTTTCATTTCACATTTCTTTTCAATCTCGTTAATCCCCCCTCCCGTCTCCGCTGAAAACAAAATAACTTGGATCGCAAGCTTTATTTTATCTATTACATCTTTTTAGGGCTCTTCAAATGATCTATACAACTGCATTAAATGTCATATTTTTTACATTACTTTTGTAATGACTTATAAAAATCTCTAACGAACTTGTGCAGTTAGCAAATTTCATTGATTTAAACAGAATTAATCCCCTCTTCGCTGGAGAAAGGATAAAAAGTTTTCATCCTTAATTATAACCACTTTCGTACTCGAAAAATAGTTTTAACAAAATTCCAGTCAATATTTTTTCCGCTAATTTTGCAATCAACTATAATAAGCTACAACTTAACTTGTTGTTCTATTACTAGATGGCAGCACAAGTATTTGTCGCGGAAAAAGACTTTATTTATGGTATCGTTTTGCAGTTAAACTTTAAGTGCGTTCTCTAGTGCAAACGACTTTTAAAGTAAGTGCGCTTAGCTCATAAGTGCATTGATGGGTTGAGCGCGCTTAGCTCGCAGTGCAAACGGGGTGTTATCTGCTCGTTTTTATTTTTAATCTGACGGAAAACTTGACATTGGAAAGAAGGGCTTTTAAATTAGTATTTATCTTGTACGCATAAGGATACTCAAATATCGAATCTTATAATAAGTATTGATAAGTTACGCTCGATTAAAATTTTAAACGTTTATGAAACGCTTTTATTTTCCTATGATTCTAATCTAATGTTACCTAATATTTCTGGTTGTTCCGGCAAATGATTGATAAATACCTTCCCTGTTCATTTTCGGTACGGTTTATAGTAAAAATTGTCAACAACATATTAATTACTGAGCAATTCAAGTGTGAATATAAGAAAGTTAGTGCATGAACAGACAAATTAAAGTCATGAACACTTGTAAACTATGTTCGAAAGTTGAAATGTGATCAAATGCCTTCGTATATATAAATCAAAATAAATAAAACACAATTGTATTCAAAAACGCACACAACACGGGGGGGGGGGGAGAATCCCTATAGGGAAGCAATAAAGGTGCCATTTTTCTCACCTAGAGTACCATCTTTTCACCTACGGTGCACGTTGGGTGAAGGGAGTCAGTTTTTCACCCTTGCTAAGGGTGCAATTTCGGCTCTCTTTCGGGTGTCGCTGGTGAACAAGCGTTTCACCCCTGACAGGTGCCAAACGCAACCTGTAGTTTTAACAGTGTGTTATTTTAAGTTGGTACAAATCATTTCCTTTCGTCGTTCTTTTCAAATAGAAGATTTTCATTTCAGGAGCAAAATTAAAAGTGGTTCGTGTTTACGATCTCACTTTTTTTTTTTTCCTTGTAAAGGCGGTATTTTACAATTTCCTGAAAAAATAATCGTGCCAAACGACAGACATTTTGTGACTAATAAATGAACTAAAGCCTGTGTGAGTTTCTACGTGCTTTCAGTTAGTTATAATTGTCTAAATTTGTATGATATTTAAAAATTTGTAACGTATTTCCTTTTGTTGTCTGCTTATATCTTTAAATTAAAAATTGCGTTTTGTTTGTTGTTTTTGTAGAGCATCATAATGATTTAATCTGTCGTTAATATTACTAATAGCGATAAGTGTATTTACCTTTTGCGCTGCGTGCATACTTAAAAGAAAAATAGCCACTAAGAGTGATACATGGCTACGATTTTCTGTGATTTTGGTAGTGGCTACTATTCAGAATTCCTAGTCCAGAGATTTACGTATAGGACTTTTTCAGGGTGCACTATTAAGTATCAAACGATAGTTGCAGGAATGGGGATTTGTAATACTCTGCAATTGGTGCTGAATTTAAGAACACTACTAATTCAAGTAACAAAAGCTGTGCTTCCTAAAAAGCAAAACCTTTTCTATTTGATGTTGAAATTTAATTTTTTGAGGAATACATTCAATCTCGCGGGACTGATGTAAGTCACTGTCGACAAAGGCGACCTGTCAAAAATTTCTTTATTCGGGAAATTTTATCTGTCGACTCGGCAAAATTATCATCATCAAGCAAATTGAAAATGTCTGCCCTCCCAAAAATTTCATTTCGGGACTGCCCTGACTACCGAACGGTTCACGCAAGTTGATTAGGCCAGACAAAATGTTGAAGTTTATATCACCTTGTAAAATGTTTTTCATACCCCAGGAGCCCCCCCCCCCCAAGAGCAAGGGTGTGCCCCCTTAAAAATCGTGAAGATCTTCCCTCCCAAAGCAAGAGAGAGAACCCTCCCCCCCCTCCCTGAAAAGTGAAAATTTCCCCTCAAAACAACCTCTCTAAAAAGGTCAATGACATTGATTGCGTCATGATACCCCCCCCCCCCCCAAGGGCACATTGCATACACTGCGATGAAAATATAAAAAAGTATACAACAACTTTACTTTATGAAACAATATCGGCAAATAATCTGTTGCACGTATTTGTTGAGCAATATGGGTGAAAACACCTTGAGCGTGTGTACTTTTGATCAGCTTTCGGATGAAGGACGAGTAACGAAATACAGCGAGCGTACAGGCAGGATCGGATCCAGAGAGAGGGTCATAGGGGTCATAACCCCCCCCCCCCTAACCTCCACCCAAAGTGTCCAAACAGTGCGTAAAGCTGTGTTTGGAGAACCTATATTTAAAAAAAAAAATCGCCGCGCACCCTTATTTTAACACAAAATTCCACTTTGACCCCTCCTCTTCTGATAATGACTCCCTTCAAAACCATCAACCAATACCTGGATCCGCCCCTGCGCTCTGCGTACAGATATGTCAATCGTCAAGATTGACGATGACATATCTGTACGCAGATAACGATTGGCTAATAGCAGTCTAATTGCGAATCAAAAGAAATTTGCAACCAATGACAAGTTCAATACTATTCCAATCTTTATAACATTCAAAAATTTGCTAAGTTCGCTGTGTCACAATTTTAAAATATGATTTTGTTCCTATTCTACCCCTAAGTGACCTAAATTTCGAAAAGAGGTGTTTCATGCACAGTAGGTTGGCCCTTAGCTAGAGGGCATTTTTCGAAAGTTAAAATTTCATTGCTCCCATCCTCTTATCTTGTTCAAATGGACAAAAGAACAACCTGTGCAAAATTTCCCTTCAATCGAACAATTTCTAGGGGTGCCTCAAATGCCTTAAAGTTCAGTCAGTCCTAGAAATTTATTAAAAATTTTTTTAAAAATGCATTTTATTTTAACATCGCAACGATTTCTAGAGAATAAATACATTTTATTAGGACTAGTAATTTTTATAGATTCAAAATATAGTAGAATAAGCCTATGTTGAGATTATTTTTTCATAAGTGAGGATTTAGTATCAGTAGGGCAGTTTTTACGGTCTTCAGCAACGATGTGTGAAACAATTTTTTCCTCACTTCCATCTTCAGTGAGAATATTATTGTATTCTTGAATTGATATTACTCTTCTTTGCGCAGCATCATTCACTAAAAAAAAAATCAAGTTTTTCCATTTCTCTAATAATTTCTAAACTCATACTTCCAAATTGAAGTCTTTGATAAGGAAATCGCAACTGATAGAAAATCGTGTAAAGAAATATTTTGTAACAGGTATTACAAAAAATGTATCAGCTTCTAGCATAACTTGAGTCATAGTTCTGTTAACCGTGGTTGGAATAATATCATCTAATAAGGAAAGCTCTACAGTTTCGTGAGCCAAATTCAAGCTTGAAAATTTTTCGAGAGTAACTTTACTGATTTCTGGATCAATATCCTGATAACTGATCAGTTGACGCGATGAACAGAAAATCCGGATAGGGAGCTTTAACAGCTTCCAGGAAGAGAAAGCAGGCTCGAACGAAGACTCGGGCACAAGAAAAATGCATAATGTTCTTAAAGAGTTCTCTCCCTTTTAGAGAACTGAAACTTACCCTAAAGTAGTTAAATCTTGAGTACGTAAAGAGCCTTTGACATCCACCTAGCATGACTTTATAGTTCCTGTTTTACGAAATGATATCCCATTCTATAGGATCCCGGTAAGAGTATTATAGCTAATTCCTAACAAATCTCTATGATCATCACGCTGTTGTTTCTGAATAGAAAGGTGTTTTTCAAGAAATCCGAGCATGGTTGAAAATATATCATCAAGTAGTACTTCTATCGTTACCAGATATATATCTTTTTTGTCAAATTTTGTCCTGGTTCTCGGTCACTGTCGTTAAAATCATCGTTGCTGGGGTTGTTTGAAGCTAGAAGCTAAAATCATAAGCTGTTGATGAGACATATTGTTATTCCATTTCTTCATAAGTTCTTTTCTTTCGAACAACTCCTTTTTTTTTTTTTCTCCTTTTTTGTCAGCACTAACTATAGAGCCCAATGCGTCCTTTTTCACAATAAAGAGTTCAGAAGTTCCTACTGTTTGACCACGGATTGTATGGAATTGGCAAACATCCAGTTAAGGCGACTCCATCTGAATGAGGGGAAAAATAAAAATTTTATGCGCGTATTCCGCTCATTTAAACGAGACTCAGCTTAATTTAGAGGCTAACATACATCTGCAAAATCTGACATCCCTAAAAACTAATAGATGCTTCCATTTCCGCATGTAAACCGGATGTTTACATTTCCATACAATCCGTGGTTAGACAGTATCCTTTTCATTTTTGATCTCTTTTAAAGCATCTGCACGCGCAATGTCAGAGAAATGATCCATAATTTCAGATGTCTCCCCTCAAAAAAAAATCTTTTCTCCTCCTTTTTTTAACCTGAAATTCTTGAAAAAAAAATTCTGTAATTGTTTCATGCATCACAGAGTTAGTATAATTTATTAATTCAGTGTCCGTTCTTCTAGTAGAAATTCGCGATTTTTTTTTCCAGAAAAATGAAATTCCTGAAGCAATAATGTTGCACTTCTTGATTTTTTGTCATTGTAAAAATTTTAAAAAAACGCTAACATTTGCCTATTTAATGGTATTTTCACCCCAACAATTTGATTGGAAATGTAACCAAGAAGATCAATATAAAAATATAAAAATATCTTCTTAACTTGTGTGAACAGCAACCAGTAGACGTTGATGCCATGTTACAAGCCTAGTTTGATCGTCACAATAGTCAGGAAAAAGTTACCAACAGCACAAACCGCTCTTAAGTTTAAATTAACTGATAAAAGTTGATGCTGTACTTGGTTAGAAAATAAATAAACGATGCACATTTTATAAAACTAGAGTTATCGCACAAAGTGAAAATTAATGTTAAAAGATAATGCTATACTTAGTTTAAAAAAATCACCAATTTTTACTAGAAGAACAGACACTGAATTAATAAATTATACTAACTCTGTGATGCATGAAACAATTACAGAATTTTTTTCCAAGAAACTAAATAAAGGATACACATTTCATAAAAATAGAGTTGCAAATTTAGTTAATCTAATCACAGGAAAAAAAAATATATGGATTTATTTTGTAATATCAATAATACATTACCTTTCATAATCCTTGCATGTATTTTCTCACATTCACTCAACAAAAGTAAATGCCGTGTTAAGGAAAACACAGCATGGCTAATAAAGCTAATAAAACTCAAACTAAATTATATTTCTAATCAATTTTAAATGCACCTATCAATTTATGTGTTCTTACAAAAATAACTCGGCTAAAAACTAATAGAGAAGCTTTTGGGGAATTGTTGTAGAAAGGATTGCAAAAAAATCATGAGTCGCGAGCGTCATCTTGGCGAAAAGGCTACACCGCCTGAAAAGGAACCAGATGAAAAGCGGGAAAGCTATACAAAGTCATAGAAAAAAACAGTTTGAATAAAATAACACTTGTAACAGGAAATAAGGCCATCAAAAATCCAGATCTGCCAGAAATTTGTTTTTAAACTTGAAAAAAGATGAAAACATGTCTTTTCGGTGAAAATTCTATACTTTCATGCTATTTGAGGCACCCTCTAAACTTTTCCGATTGAGCTAATATTTTGCCCAAGTCATTTTTTTTTTTTTTTTGTACATTGAAACAAAATAGGGGGTGGGAGCTAACTTTTTAAAAAGTTTAAAAATAAGGGCCACCCTAATGCACAGCCATAGAGAACTTACTGAAGAAAGAACGGTTATGAACTTTTTTTCCTGGGAAATGAAATATGATTCTCATATATCGCTTATTTGGAAGAAGAGTGCACAATACGAAGAAATGGAATTTTACAGGAGAAGCGTTTGAAGTTGAACTCTTCAGGCAATTTGCATTAAGAAAAATAAGTGTACTCTCCAGTAGAGAATATTAGAACAAAAAATCGATCATTGTTTTCCGGAGAAGATAACGTCATTTGAAGCCCTTTAAGCGAAAAAAAAGTAAAAATTATCGTATTGTGGCACTCTTCTTCCAAACGAGAGATATATTGAGAGTGCTGAATTCGATAGTGGGGGCAGGATGCCTCGATGGGAAGTCACTGTGACCTCCCAAAAAAAATTTTATTCGGCAAATTTTGTCTGACGATTTGGAAAAATTAGTTACATTCAGCGAAATTTGATGGAGTTCCATTCGAAAAAACTTGGGAGTTTTATTCGGTAAATTGAGAATTTCCGCCCTCTCACAAATTTAAGTTAAGGACTCCCCAGGGCGGGGATCTCTTTTTTCATAACTTTCCCTTTTCCGACGTACACGCGATGGAAATATAGCATACAACGGTATATTTTAATGGCGAAAGTCTCGGTAGTTAGTTATGCGACGCTAATGAGAGTTTTCAGTAGTCGTTGGCCAGTCTTTGAAACAGCATATTTGTTTTCAACTCCCATATTAGAATTCGGTGTCCATGTATGAGAAAGTTCCAATTTAGCTCTAATTCTCAAAAAGTGCATGAAAATTTTCTGGATCTTGTCCAATACAATGAGATTTTCACCACTGAAATTAACTATTTGCTATATTTCAATCACGCATGTCTTTAAAACGGGATTGTTGCGAAAAATTAGACCCCCTTCATCGTATTCAGTGCCCTCGATTTATACAATAACCTAGATTAGAAATAAAAATACCTCGATTTATACCATTTATACAATGGATAAAACATTAAGCTTGTCCTCGCTTAACCTGCAAGACCTTTATTCTCGCAACCTTTAGTCTTAGATGCATATTTCCAATTGCAAAAATGGTCAAAATAAGATCCTTACTGAGTTAAGATATGAAAAGTTGGAAACGAAAAAAAAAATGAAATCTAACTTTTCATATGGCCCTCAAGTCCCATATATTGCATTTAGGGAACTCGAAAGCATGGAAAAAAAATCGAACGGAAAAAGTTTGACATTGGTACGCCCCATATTCTCCGAGATATGATACGCAGCGTTTTTGTCTTATGCCACTTTGCATTCGCATAGTCAGGGGGATATAGCGGCTAACAAAGGTTTAAATTTATATGTGTGCATGGAGTATTTTTACAAATTGTACGAACTTTCGTAGTGTGTTTTTACGCAGCATAGCACAACAATTGCGCTAATTTTTCAATAGCAATATATATATATATATATATATATATATATATATATATATATATATATATATATACATATATATATATATATACACTGGTATGCAAAAACTAAGGACGAAGTCGAAAAATTAGCATATCAGCTGAACGAAGAGGCAGAGCGGACAGAAAGACCAATTAGGAGATTAAGTAAGGTGATGTACGGTAGCACATGCGCAGATATGCAGGCAGACGTAATGGGGAAGTGTCTGAGTAGTATAAAGTATGTTGTCAAAGTGAAAGATCACTATTTCCTGGCAAAGAGATTGCACGCCGTATAGCAGTTAAAATCACACCAAGTTGCTGCCTCAGCGAGAAATGGCGAATAATCAATCTGTTTGACGACATCTGGATGCTTTTACCCGAGGTCGAATCATTGGGAAGTTGGAGGAAGGCCGCAGTGTGACAAGTGGGGCTGCAGAGTTCGGAATTGCTCACAGCATCGTTTCATGACTTTGGAGACAATTTCAAACTACAGGAACATTTATCCGGGGGTTCAGTAGTGGTCGTCCACGAGGAACCACACCCGCAGATGACCGGTATATTGTCTTACAGGCCAGAAGAAACAGGAGGCAGACAGCGGGAGAAATCGCTAGATACACGACACAGGCGACTGGACGACCGATATCGCGTTTTACCGTGGCCAGAAGACTGCACGGTCATGGTCTGTTTGCACGACGCCCTATACGGTGTGTACCTCTAACGCCTGCCCATCGGAGAAGGCGTTCTCTGTGGTGCCGGGAACACCTGAATTGGAGAGACAATGAATGGGGACGAGTACTCTTTACAGATGAGAGCAGATTCAGTCTGAGTAGCGATTCTCATCGCATACTCATCTGGAGAGAGCGGGGAAACCGGGCAATCATACCTCGAACATCATTGATAGAAACAGGTATGGATGTCGCGGTGTTCTCGTTTGGGGAGGCATCATGCTTGGTAGTCGTACAGACCTTCACATCTTCGACCCAGGTTCAGTCAACGGGACCCGTTATTGTAACGAGATTCTGCTTCCATATGTGCGTCTTTTTAGAGGCACTTTGGGTCCGCAGCTCCTTTTCATGGACGACAATGCACCATGTCATCGCACAGTAGCTGCCGAACAGCTCTTAGAGAGTGAGGATATTGAACGTATGGATTGGTCGGCACGATCTCCGGATCTCAATCCCATCGAGCATGTATGGGATTTTCTAGGCAGACGCTTGGCAGCTCGTCACTTACCACCAGTAACGATTCGGGAGCTTCGATTGGCGCTGCAAGACGAATGAGCAGCAATGCCTCAACAACTCATTAGTGTCATTGGCACCCTCATTCTCAGCATGGGCAGACGCTGTGAAACCTGCCTAGCAGTCGGGGGAGATCATATCCCCTACTAAAGACCGGATGTTTTTTGCTGGACACCCATCACAGGGATGTTTCGGCCTTCAGTCGCATTGCGCTCCATGCTACTTTTTCAATAAAGCTTCTTTTTATCCCTCTAATTTCTCTTTTAGTAAGTGTTGCTTACATTACACATGTCCTTACGTATTGGGGATCTTACGGTATTAAATGTGCTGATTTGGAAAGCTTTTGTACGAAGTTATATTGAAAAAACCGTCTCGTCCTTAATTTTTGCATACCAGTGTATATATTTATGTTATCGTTCCTTCGACAACCTGTCGTTCTTCTGAAAGGGCGATGACTTCCTATCTCATTTCCTGCACTGTTTTTTTAGAATTTTGAATCCGAATATCTCCATAAATTTTGTTGGTAATTGTGTCATGTTTTAAATTTTTCGTGTTGGAATTATTTTTCAATGGAGATCATTTCCTTAAATACAATGTAGGGAACTTAGGTTATATTTAAAGTTGGATTTTGTATTTTTCCACTAATTTTCTTTTTCGCTTCAATCCTAAAATTAGACGTGATACAGGCAAATAAATTAAATGTTAAGTAAGAAAAGTATTTAATAAAAATATAACTATGTCGAAAGTATTTCTGTATCAAATGTAAAGATTAGAAAAAGCTCTTATTCTATTGAATTTGAATGTTAGAATCTTTTACAAAATACAGGAGAAATTATAGAACTTAATTGTTCTGCACGTGAGAATTAAATGTCCTACAGCTGTCATAAATATTTCTTTTTATTTTTTAAGGGAAATAATGTTTTGTTTGAAGTTTTTTAAAAGAAAGAGAGCCCTGGCCTTTTCGATTCGGCACCATCGTGCTCTGCATGACCTTGTACATGCGTACGGCGCGGCCCTTGTTATTGACAATTTTAATTTTGATGTCAAAAACTAGCAACCCTGTGCTCAAAAGCTAGGTAAAAAATATGCAAGGGCAGCATGTTTAATACAGTTAACTCCCATTAATACGAACCCTATTTATCAGGACCTTGCTTAATCCGGACAACCATTCAGATTTACGTACTGTATCAACAAAAGGTAAGTCAGCGCAGTAGTATTATTGCAGTCCTAGTACGTACTAGTAATGCACTTACTATACTTAATTTTCTCTTATGCAGTTTTGCATTTCATTCTTTTGATTTAAAATTACAATTTTTACTGCGCTCAGTATTTTGTGTACGCACCATAACTCAATTTATGGGTTGTTTTGCTTAATCCTAACTTTCATTAATTCGAATGACCTGAATCGCCAATTAGTCCAGATTAATGAGGTTCTACTGAGAGTGTTAAAAGCAGTGATTGGAAAAACTAATTTTTTCTTGTAGCAAACTACAACTACTTTATTACAAATGTAGTTAACTACAACTACAAACTACTTTTGAAAAGTAGTCGCTACTTCGCTACTTTTAAAAGAATAAATAAATAAAGATACAAATACATGCCGTTTGAGTATTGAACGAAAAAATTAAAAAACTGGTTTTGACCTATAAATTGGCTCATTTGAACATGGAATATTAATAAGAATTGTTTATTGTTTCATTCCCTTACTGAGCCAATTTGTCATTCCAAACATTTTTTGCGATTTTTACGAATATTCGCTGCAAGAAGGGATTTAAAATGTTGAAGGAATTCAACCCTCAAGTTTTTAATCCTTTCCTAACAGTGAATATTCATTCAAGGAGTGCAACTTGGCTACTTGAAAATGGAAATAGATGCAGTCATAATTTGATTAAAAGTTTAAATAGACACACATTAAGCTTTTTAGCTCACATCTTTATCTGTTCCAAAATGTAAATAATCACTTTTGAATGCTAATATAAAGCAGACCATAAGTCATTATGGCTCCAAAAAATGATAGCATGCTACTTCGACGAAAACTGACAACATTCCCAGCTGTTATCTCTACTGGCTCTATTTTCATTGCCGTTCCGATGATTTTTATTGTTTCTGAACTTGCTGATGGGAAACGGTTGGAATCTTCGTACAATTTTCGGAGCATTCTTCGAATATTTTTCATTTTTAAAGGTATTTCGGAGGCTGTTATAATTATGGATAGTAAGGAAACAACAGAGGTTGCACCGAGGTACGAGGCTTCAGTTGCATGAAGTAGTTCCATTTGCTCACCTCCGAGGAGATCCATAGCTAGTTCTCCTAGTAACATTAGGCAAAAAATGGTGCAAGTCAGCAGTGCTGGAGTTGAGAGAACTTCATTCAAATCCTCAATTAGTCTGATTAAATATATGTAAGAATTAACCGTCCTTAGTGTCACTGTTCCAAGATCAATCTCCTTTTCGTACTTTTGTAGTAGAAGAACTGCTTGCTGATATAAAACGCACAAACACAGAACGACAAAACATGGAAATATCAAGCTTGGTACAAAATATACGATCAGTGATAAAAAACGAAGAGCATTTCCAAGTATGTCAAAATCTAGTTCATATCCAAAGGATAAAACGTTCCCAAAGTCGTACTGGTTCTTATCCATTATCAATACTGCTAGTAATGCATATAGTGGCAAGGATGTTGCTATAATGGCTATTACAACATTAATAACTATAGGTCTCTTAGAACGTCTTCTAGTAGCATAAAAACCTTCTAATCTGTGAAGAAGGTTTCGAATTGTTTTTCTTTTCTTATAAATAATGAACCATAAAACAACAGATAATGTGTGATGCGTGAAAGAGCAAATTAAATATTTCAAGTAACCAGAATTCGAATCAACAATGGATAAGTTTATAAATATGACCTGAGTATAAGAAACAAACATTAAAATAACAAACCATCCTGATCTGCAGCTTAATTTAGAATGACCTTCGTCCATTCCTCTAATGTTTATACCAACAAAAGAAAATATTTTCCACAAATATCCATATCCGGACAAATCACTATTTAAAAAAGAAAGTTTCCGAAAATCAGAGGTTTTCACAGCCATATTTTTGTTCAATTGAACGTGACGCATAAAGCGAGATATAACCATTTGCAGTGTGCTGATTTCGAGTGTATTTCAATGTTTATTTACTTTTGTATAATTCAAAAATAATTTGCGAATACAAAAGTTGGCAGTTATAAGTACCGATTCTTTTAAGGAACTTAAACAAAAAACTTCAATGAACTAAATAGTCAAACACCTTTCCGAAAGTTAGGCAATTTTTTTTCAAGAGAAAAACTGAAAAAAAAAAAAAAACATACACAAAACATGCTCTAAAAATTGTAGAAGCAAATATTTTTTAACTGTAAATCAGGAAAACTTTGAAGCGTATAATCTCTAGATCCTCTAGTTCTAACACATATAAATTACTCACGTTTTTGAGATAGACCTCATGTTGTAAAGAGATAAAACAACATGGTGAAACAGCTCGGACATAATGATACATTTTGGAGTCATAATAATACGTCAAACATTTGTATTTTAGCCTCATTATGGGGAATAATTAATGATTTTTTCATTGAAAACGAAAGGAGCTAATATTACACCGAAGTACAAAATAATTAACTTTAGGGCAATGACAGTTTTCAACAGCATGCTTTACAGTTTTATAGATAATCGTTAAAAGAAATCACTTTGAACACTAAAAGATGACTTTTATTTATAAAGAGAAATTGTAATTTAGAAGTAAAGGGATGAACTCTCACGGAACGACTTTATCGAATTCATAATAAATAAGTGAATAAATAAATAGAGCTTTATAAGTTCTGCCAGTCTGTGTGAACAAAAGCTATATAGGTTTTCGTGTTGAAAGTCATTTTCCGAAGAACATATCAGAAACTGTTCGCAAAAAACGTATCAGAAACTGTTTGAGCAGAATACTGTTTTGAATATTTGACTTTTTTAAACTATTTGCATATGCAAATAAATCTCCTACCTTCTAATGATTACTAGAGTAATGAAACTGATAATATTGTTGATTAACATATTTATTTTGTTCTCATAGCACGTCATCAGGTTGGAAATGCTTAAAAAGACTTTTCTTTATATTGGTTTTCTTGGATAAACTCGAATCAAATGAACTTTTAGTAAACTAAAGTTACGTTACTATATGCTGTGTATTCCCGTTTCACCTACAAGACCCCAACTTTCGCAACCGCTGGTATTTGATGCATATTTCCAATCGCAGAAAATGGTCAAAATCAGGTGTAGAATTAAGATATTAAAAATTTGAAGCGAAAATGGAATTAGAGAAAAAAATATGAAAGCTAATTTTTTATATGGTTCTCACGTACCTTACATTGCATTAAGGTAAATAATCTACACCAATCTTGAAAAATAACGCCAACATCAAAAATTTGACATTTGCGACGGACGTTCAAGAAGATATTCGAGTTCAAAATGAGTCGGAACAGCGCTAAAGATGAGATTGGAACATATCGCTTGTTTGGAAGAATGACACGAAGAAGCAAAAAAAGAAAAAATGTTTACGTTTTTCATGACTATTGAAAATAAAAGTGCAAATGTTACACGCTAGGAGACTTAAAAACACACTACTAGGAATAGTAAGACTTAAAAAAACAAAACACTCAATGCACAGTAAAACCTTGTTGGAAGCAATATCACCCCCTCCCCCCTACACTCACACACACAATGGTGTAATTGGGTGCGAGCGTAAATTGGTTTAGTCACAAAACGCTGCGTTGGTGAAATATTGTTTTACTAATGCAAATTTTTTTTGTGTTTGAATTATTTTTTCATACTTCTGATTTCCCTGAATACAATGTAGGGGACTTGGGGGCTATATATAAAGTTATATTTCGTATTTCTTATTAGTTTTTTTTTTCAAACTTTTCATAGCTAAACTCTGCATCATATTTGCAATTGGAAATAAACAATTTTTGAAAAATTTAACAAAAATTGCAACAATTTAACAAAATTTGATCATTTTTGCAATTGGAAATAAACATCTAGGACTAACGGTAGCGCCAATAGAGGTCTTGCGGATTATAAGAGAACACGCTGTTTTATCAGTAAATAGTCTCAATTGCTGTTTATAAGACGTTCATAATACGGTCAAGTTTATTGAATTATAAATAAAAACTAGACTTGCTAAGTTAAATGGAACAAAATAATTTCAAGGGGCCCACAAATGGTTAGAACACAACTCAAACCCTTGGATGAGTTGAGAGAAATTTTGGTACATTGCATTCAAGACTATACTCCTTGAGAGTAACTGTAAGATAAATGCTCAAAATAAGATTTCATGTCCTAGTATCTCGTTCATTAATGATTCGATTGGCTCCAAATTTTACACTGCTATCACTGGACTTATTTAAAAATAGCAACAAAAAAAATGTAAGAAAGAAAAGTACATTGCATTCAAGACTATACTCCTTGAGAGTAACTGTAAGATAAATGCTCAAAATAAGATTTCATGTCCTAGTATCTCGTTCATTTATGATTCAATTGGCTCTAAATTTTACACTGCTATCACTGGACTCATTTAAAAATAGCAACAAAAAAAATGTAAGAAAGAAAAGCGATTTGGTCTTGTTAGTAATACAGATCCGCAATAAGGCCAACTCTGAAGAAGTACTAAAAAGTATTTACAGGGTAGAGACAGGAACTGTGAAAAAAAACTTAACTTTCCCTAACTTTCATATCGAAAAATAAGATGTTCTGACTGAAATATGCTTTTTAAGCTATGTTGAAATGTACAAGACTGAAAAAAAGAAAAGAAAAAAGGACAACCGGCTACTTGTATGTTTTTTTCCTGCAATTTTATAAAACCTTAATTGGTTTTCCTTGTGCATTTATGTACCTAATAAAGTCCCATTGCATTGTTTTGAAGGGAAAAAACCTATTTAGAAAATTTGTACTACATTAAAAAAAAAAATACATTGCAAATTTATTAATATGTTGTTTATCCCTAAAGTTTTTTCGGACTACTTTGCATAAAATGGATTTTGCATTTTCCAATAATGTGTAAAATTCATGAAAACATTTGGGTTTTTCAAAAAAAGCATGTTCAAGAAAACCAGCATGTTTGTTTTTTTAAACCAGTTGGTTTAAACCACGATTTAAAACTTGTTCAGACCAAACAACCCTTAATGGGACTAAAATAAATAAATTTATTTGTTTTATCTTGACAGCAACCAAGGAAACGGGAAATACATTCCTCGTGATCATGATTACATTACCGTCATGAAATATTAATGACAAACAATTGATGTCTCAGAGACGATATGTTCTCGTACGAGCCGTTTTCGTGACTGAAACCCGCTATAAATATTGATGATCCGATAGTCCATAAACTAGATGAAAACAAACAGTTGCATTTAAACATAATTTTATTTGTAGCGTATTACCCCTAGATCACGAGCATACAATCTGTTTTGAAAAATCAATATTTTTGTATCAGTTTCAATAACCTGAATTGAGGATGCCTTTTCCTTGAAACCTAAAAACTTCTGTCTTCATTAAGGATCGCTTTTTTAACTAAAATATTATTCTAAAAAAAAGAAAAAATATAATTAT
The DNA here is from genome assembly GCF_026930045.1 of Uloborus diversus. NCBI lineage: Eukaryota > Metazoa > Arthropoda > Arachnida > Araneae > Uloboridae > Uloborus > Uloborus diversus. Next base: position 36,773,959 of record NC_072737.1, on the reverse strand, counting down.
ATTTTATTAAAAATTTGATATAGAACGTCAACCTATTCACCCAATTCATAAGCGCTTCATATTTTTATTGTCTTATAATATGTTTCTTTCTATGACATTAGAACCGGCTATTCTCTTTCATGATGCATTCTTCAAGGACGCTCAATATTCTGGCGAAAAACGCTATGCCCAAACATGTGTATATATGCATCAATTTAAAAAAGCTTATAAATAAATAAGTCTCCAAGGCGTGTGTAATATATTGAGGTGAAACTAAAAGGTTGAAAATTTGATGAAATATAAACGTTTAAAGCAATTAAATTTTCATTGCGCATGCGCGAAAGACAGCAATTTATAACCTTCATAATCCAGAGCGCAGGTAGATTCTGCAACTGTTAATAAAATTCCAGTTTAATATCTTTAAATTATAAAAAGTTATCGGTGATCTAATGAGCCGAATTTGGACAGACGACGAATCGTAAGGGATTGTTCGCAAACTGGCAACACTTTCCGGTTATCGTTATCCGGTTCAGGATAAAAATGGATTATTTGTGAACGATCCCTTGCAATTTAGATCGCTGATAACTTTTTTAATGTTAAAGATATTGAACTGGACTTTTACTATGAGTTATAGCATCTACTTGGGCTTTGTATTATGAAGGTTTTAAATTGCTATCTTTTGCTCATGCACAGTGAAAATTAAATTGCTTTAAACTTTTATGTTTCATCAAATTTTTAATCTTTTGATTTAAAATGTTGTTATTATATACCTCTTGTATGCTGTCAAATATCCTGAAAGTTAAGTAACGATTGATCGAAAACTCTGCGTGTTAGCAGAGTTTTCGATCTTGCTAGCCTTTAAATACCTATCTTTTAAATAAGTATATAAATATTTAAAACCTTCAAGTAAAATTTGTATTTTTGAAAGAAATGCTTGTGTCTCCATGAGTATAAGAAATACCTTCACAAAATAAAAATAAATTCTAGTTATATATTTTGTGAAATTATTTCTGAAATTTATAGCTCATTTCCAGCTTTTTTCAATAAAGGATGAACAAAAAGCTTTTTTTTTTTTTTTTTTTGTGTGTTTCCTCAATTTGTTGCTGATCCCTTAGATTCATAGCAGATTTAATTTTTACCAGAAAATGACAGATGGAGTATATCTTTTATATGAAAAAAAAACCATTGGTCTTTTATTCCTTGAGAAAAATGTAAAAAATGTGAATTTTTGAAAGTGTCCCAATACTTTTGGTGATATAGAGTACTTCGCTAGTAAGATTTTTGTGTGTGTGTCATTTTTTAAGAATTATCTTAAAATTACTTTCTTTATGCATTGTGTATATGTATTATTAGCCAAGTCTATCACTGTTAAAAATTCAGGAAGATTTTCTGGTAATTGTTACTGTAAAATTGCATTGCCGACGCATCGCTGATTTTTACGGTAATTTATACCGGAGAAATAAGCGATCCCAGCGCCAACTGGTTGCTGTGGCCTACCGAGGAAACCGTAAAATTTTACAGTAACATTTGATTTTTACGGTTATTGTTACTGGCAACATGGATGCCAGTAACAATTACCGTAAATTTTCCGGAAAATTTTTAACAGTGTACCTCTTTAATAATATCTGGAAACAAATAATGATACTCGCCGTGTGACCAGTATTCTAGTATGTGCTCTTAGGTACAAATAGGTTGGGGACCGCTGCTTTAAAGCATGGTAAATATAGAAATTGCACTTCCACACTTGATATTTTTGTCAGCGCCAGAAACCTGTATTTTCATCTGCTAAAACTAAATGGCACGTGTAAAAGCCTTGGCGCACAGTTTAGGAATCATTGATGAATGGTAATAAACAGCAGTCCATAGGTCAAAAGAGCTCCGAAAATGCTGAGTATACTGTTTCGTGTCAGATTTAAAAAGTTCCAAGCTGTGATCACAACAGGTTTGATCCGGATTGCTAACTCAAATACTTTCAAGATGCGATCCTCCATTACGTTACTAAAAACAGCATCCTCATGAATTTTTCTAATAATCTGTCGAATGCTCTTCATTCTAATGTTTAGTTCAGACGTCGTAATGAGTAAAAGTATCATACAAAGTGTGGATATTGTACCAGTGTACATTAATTCAACGCTATGCACCAATGTCAACAATTGACTTGCTAGCACTTTATTGGTGAACGTTCCAATAAGCTGCAGAAAGAAAATGGCACAAGCTAAAAATGTCGGAACCGATAAACAATCGCAGAATTCTTCGATGTTTCTCGTCAAATAAATGTATGATTTAACAGTATAAAATGCTTCGGGATACGTATTTTTCGTAAGTAATCTTCCTTCACATTCTGATAAAACAAAAATATAATCATAATATAGAAAACACAGGAAAATTCCAATCAATGCTGGCATTACCAAGTATGGAGTGAAAAACAATATCAAAAGAATGAAACGAATGAAATTGCCAATGAGGTTGAATTCTAAGGTATAACCGAAAGAAAAAGCACTTCCTAAGTCATCCTGCGTTGTATGCATTATTACAACTAGAAGTAAGGCATACAAAGGCAATGATATTATTATTGAAGAAGCAGCAAAACTAAACATTTTTGAGTTATTAGCATACTTGTTACTAATGTAGAAAGGCTCAAGTTTTTTGGAAATTGTATGAAGATTGTTCTTCCTGTTATGCATAGCGTACCACAAAACAATGGATAAAGTGCTGTAAGAAACCGCACAAAGCATCATTTTTACGTAACTGATATCAACAGAGATAAGCAAGATGCTTAAGGATATGATTTCTACATATCCAAAAATCATTAAGAAAACAAACAAAGACTTTACGCAATTCTTACAATGGTATTGTCTTGATTCCGTTGCTGTAATGCCCATGATAGTAGCCATTTTCCATAGCATACCACATCGATGTAAAAAATGATTGGAAAATAATTGTCCTTCTAAACACTTTTTATCGGTCATTATTGAATTTGGTGACACTCTCCTTGAAAGAAAAAGATCAGTCATTTAGTCTTGCGTTTTGATCTTCCGTCGAGATGGTATTCATTTTCCCCTTTTTAAATGCCTTTGAAGATTCAGAACAGTTCAAAAATTTCATGCGGCAATAATCGATTAAAAGTACTACAATAGCGGCTTTTCCTTGTTAAATTGGAACTGGTTTATTTAATTTTCAAGAGGAATGATCATTATATAGAAATTTACTATTGCAAAACAAAATTTTCCGAAAATTGAGGTGGTTTAAAAGAAGAGGGAGAACAGTAAGAAGGTAGTTGAATGGTGTAGAGAGAGATTTTGAGATTTTGTGTGGTAATAAATAGGCGGAGAAACCTAGCAAAAAGTCTTACCGCCTGGAGGAACCAGACAAAGAAACCCTTGCCAAGCACCAGTCCGTAGTACTGCTACCGAAGAAGAATTGACTATTTCAGTTACTCTGTGGAAATTTCTCAGTTACATGAAATACTGCACAGCAGCAATTCTATGCTTCAAAGAATTATAATAGCGAACATATCGTTTGTTTAGATAATGGTGCGCAGTACTTTACAACTCAAGAGCTTTTCAAAGTCGTTGAATTTTACACACATAACATCAAGTTCCAAATATGCTCACTCACAAGGTCCGAAAACATGTAAAAACTACTTATATGTTAAGTTTATTATATATATTTCTCCCAATTATTAACTACGTTATTAATATTTAACTCTGCTAATTCCTGCTTTAAAAATTGTTGCATGATAACACTGTAGAATCTCAAGAAATGGGCATTAGAAATTCTTAAATTTAGGTACGTTCATCTAATTTCTTTCTTACGTTCATACTGTAGCACTGCAGCTCAAACTTCAACAGTTGATGGAAACAAGACTTGAAGTAAAAATTATGCCTCTTCAGATACTTTTCTATCCATTATTTACAAGCAATTCATTTCTTTACCGGGAGAAACACTTCCAAAATTTGATTCTCAAGATATAAAAACATAAAACATGATAGTCTCCGAATAGTAAATGGTTTTGTCTAGCAATGGTAATCTATAACTTGAAATTTTTTCTAGTAGCATTCGAAATACGCAAAAGCTTGCAACATATATTGCGCACATGCGCTTTCTTTCATCTAAATATGACTTACTACTCTCATTTAAATACTTTCATTCAAGCCTTGACGTTAGGTTAACAAAGCTGCTACGTTATTTAAATATTCCTTAAGCTCATGATCAAATCTCTATCACAGATGTTATACATAACAGGAAAATTAAAAGCAGTGGGCCATTAAAAGCAAGTGCATAATCTGGAATTAAATGCGTAATCATGGCGGTCGTTACTTCTTTTTTAAAATCAAAACATTGTACTAAATCTCAAATATTGGGTATTTGTAATCAATAAAACGTACTATAAAAGGCTGTAAGAAAGTTTAAGTATTGATCGTTTAAAATCTATAAATACACTCTTTTCAGTAAATTTTATTAGTGCAATTGATCTGTTCAATATTTCCAGAAAGCGTTGCTTTTAGTACTAGCATAGTTATTAACTGATGAAATATTCACTCTACGTTTATTGTAAACTTTTTCCCGAAACGCTATTGTGCAACTAAACAGCTTAATTTATACCTTTTCAAGACCTTCACTTATGCAATCCGTTTTATCAAAAATCAAATAAAACTTTCAATTGACATTATGAATATGTGACACGGAGATTTGATACTTTGCTGCCATTACTGTAACTTCAGATTGAACAGCTGAAGTACTTTTCCGTTGTTTTCTTAAAGCTTTTTCAATTGGTGGCTTTTTTCATTCGGCAATAAAACTCAAAAATTTTTCATGTTGAATGAAATAAAATTAATTCCAAACAAATAATCTGGAAATGTTCACATGCATGCGTAATAGGAAAGTTGCAACCTATTAAGTGTTCATATTTTGACTATTGGATATTGTTAATTGACCTTCAATACTAAAAAATTCACCATCGCCGAATTTTAAAACACCGTGATTGATTTTTAATGAATTTTTAAAAATCCACGCACAAAAGTGCGCTCTTCTGAAACGTCACGAGCTTACGTCACAGGGCACTAATGGGCAGCCTTCCGCCGAAGATCCCTTGTTTTCGCTACGGACATTTTGAGTGCGCTGATATTTTTATTTTTTAGAAATTCAATAATCCTTTTGAACACACTATGGAAGCCGGATTCGCTAAAGCACAATCTAATAATCTTCCTCAAGTAATATCAATGATGGTATTCGAATATTTCCGAGAGGATGAGAGGTTTAATGTTCCAGAAACGCGAGGAGTTAAATGCGAGGAGGTAAGCCTTACGTTTCGTCTTCGAAGTCAACTGCACGTCCTTTGGCTTCTCCCGCGGCGGAAGAGCGCATGACGTCACTTCCTGTGCCATTTGACGTCACAATCGCTTGAACTTTAAAAATTAATTTAAAAAAAACTATTTATCGTATCGCAAAATTTTTTTCTCCTATGATGCTCATACATGTTACTCTATCATATAAAAATAAAGTTGAAAAATCGAAAACTTCCCTATTAGAGAGACAGGCTGACCGACAGAAAGACCGACGGACACATTTTTCTCTATCTAAAAGCTCTATTTTCAAATTTTTCAACATTAATTAAATCATTTAATTTATTTTGCACTATTTTTGTTTTTTGTTCTAAAGATCTAGAATCACTCAAATAACGGACTTCAGAATGCTGGTGAAACGAATTGCCACGTTTAAACTAAGATTTCAGATTTTTTTTTTTTTTTTTTTGCGACACGCATGTAAACTATTAACAAAACACATAGCGGGGAAATTTTTTTCTAGATTTTATTCTGTCATAAATTTTGAACAAAAATAATTCAAAAGCTCGTACTTCGAAGTCATATCATCGAAACACTTGTTTGTAATGGGTTGCATTTGTAAAGCGTAAATATTAATTTTGCAAAAGATATTGTCACCCAAAGTCATGTTTTCAATATGCTATAGCTCAAATTTGCCACCATTAATTTTGTTTTCAGTAGCACCGTTAGAAAGAAAATTTTGTTGAATTTCAGAATGTGTTTATTTTTCGGTAATTTCCTTTCAAATAAGAATGAAAAGATGAGCTTGATAAAGTGTCGTTCACGAGAAAAGCTTGTTTTTCCATGTATTACGATTGCGGATATCATGGAAACAGGTTTGCAGTTTTATCACATGTAATTCAAAGTCGCGCGACGGGATAAGATTACGAAGAATGGTTTATTCCTACAAATAGTATTTTCAGAAAGATCTTGAAGCACGTTAACTTTAGTTTGTTTAGTTTTTTCAGAATGTCAATCATTATTTGAATTTTTGTAATTAAAATTTAAAATAAAAGAATATAATATACCCTCTAATTCCTAATTATACAATAGATAGGGGTAAATTTCACCCCATAGAAGGTGTTTGTTGCCAATAAGTTTTATTCCAATCAGTGATTCACACTTGGATTAGTAGGATCATGTATGCTTTACTTGACCGGAATACCGTAATGATGCTAAAAATAATATGGCATCTTTATAAAATTGAACTTAAACCTAGCCAAAAAGCTCCCTTACAGTATATTTTCAGTTTTCTTCTTCTTCCTTTTTTCCCTTCCCGCTATTTTCTTGTAAAATATGTATAAAGTTTTACAAAACTACGAGACATATTATTAATGTTTTTTTTTCATTTTGTTTTAATAAAACTAACTGCTCTAAAATACATTCAACTCTCTCTCTCTGATTACAGATTCGCAAATCCATAATATTCCTTTGAATTTATTACCAAAGCTTTGTTCCGTGCTTTGAAATACAACAAGTTGCTTATAGGTTTGAAAGTTACATTTTATATATTCAAAATCAATGATGAATGCTATTTATTCCCATTGTAAAATTACTCTTTTGTGCGAAGAGCACTACTTCTTTTTACCCACAACCAGTAATTTATCCTATTTAATTTCATATGACTAATGTGTACCTTGTCTTTTGAATATTTTTATGACTCCCGCTGGAGGTATCTGTTGGTGAATATAAAGGAAAATATAATTATATAGAGAGAATAAAAAGTTGTAGCAAAAGTAGTATAAGAATTTTTGCCATTTAATTTACATTTTTGATTTCATTCTATTATTTTTGCTACTCCTTTTTTGGAAAGACTGGTACGAAAGTGTAAAGTGTAACATCATTCATTCTGAATTTAGATATTAACGCACAATGCTTTTGTACGGAATATGGGTTCTTTGAATGAAACTTTGAAAGAAAAAGATTTAATTAATCAGTCAGTGGTGAATAAGAATGAGTAAGGATTTCGGATAAATGAGGTAAAGAATTGAAAAGCAAGATCTGACAGTACGGTGAATATAACAAACAAGGAGAGTGCAAAATATTATTTATTTAAAAAAAATATTTCTACTCTGCAGTGTAGACTAAAATGAACTGCTATATATCTTTTTTAACCTACAGCATGACTACAAGCCAAAATTCAAACATTTGCTTTGCTCTTTCTAATTAATCGAAATAAGTACTCTTTTAATAATAGATTTTATTCCTCGCTAATGAAGAAAAAAAAATTTTTCACTAAGCAAAAAGTGATTCAATTGAATACATTTCATGAATTTGGTACTTCCTAAAGGAGTATAAAATATATTTATGAAAGAAAAAAATCGATCGCTTCAAGCATAGTAATGAACTGTCGCTAATAAAGTAATAATAGTTTTCTACAAGAAAAAAAAACATATTAATTAACTTTTGTAACGGATTTTTGCTTTTGCTAATGCAGCATAAAAGAGTTTCCTGCAAAGCAAAAAAGGGGATAATTTTCAGCTTTTTTGTAGTGAGGGATTTGACTCTTGTTTATGCAATACAGAATAGTTTTATGCAAGAAAAAACTTACTAAACAAGCAATCTTTCTGCAATGAAATTGGCTCTTGCTAATGAAGTATAATAAAAGATATCTGCATGGAAAAAAAAGGAAGCGGATCAAACGAAGCACTCTTTTAGTAATGAATTTGTCTCCAGCTTATTTAACAAAATAGTTTTCTGAAAGAAAAAAAATGGTCACAACAATCATTCTTTTAGTAATGAATAGATTGGCTCTTGCTAATGAAGCATAAAAGTTTTCTGCAAGGAAAAATCGAAAGGAATCCGATCAAACAAACCACTCTTTTAGTAATGTATTTATCTCCAGCTTATTTAACAAAATAGTTTTCTGCAGGAAAAAAATGGTTACAACAGCATTCCTTTAATAATGAATAGATTGGCTCTTGCTAATGCAGCATCAAGTTTTCTGCAAGGAAAAATCGAAAGGAATCCGATCAAACAAATTACTCTTTTAATAATGTATTTCTCTCCTGTTTATTTAGCAATATAGTTTTCTGCAAGAAAAGAAATAGTCCCAATAAGCAATTTTTTAGTAATGAATAGATTTGTTATTTTCCAATAAAGTATAAAAGTTTTCCGCAAAGAAAAAACGAAAGGAATCCTATCAAACAAAGCACTCTTTTAGTAATGTATTTGTCCCCTGCTTATTTAATAAAATAGTTTGTTGAAGTTGTTGAAACGATATGGTCACAATAAGCACCAAGGCCCGACTAACTAAAATTGAGGCCCAAGGCCCACAATAATTTGGAGGCCCCCTGAAGGCTATTATTTTAAAAATGTGTGTATTTTTTGTATAGTTGTAATGCTATGCATAATTCTTTAAGTAATTTGGGGCCCTTTAGGAAGAGGGGGCCCCAGGCCCAGGCCTAGTAGGCCTGTGCGGTAATCAGGCCCTGAGAAGCACTTTTAGTAATGAAATAGATTTGATTCTTGCTCATGAAGTCTTACTAATATTATATATGCGAAAGTTTATCTGTATGGATGTATGGATGTTTGTTACTCTTTCACGCAAAAACTACTGAACGGATTTTCATAAAACTTTACAATAATATAGCTTATGCATCAGAATAACACATAGGGTAGTTTTCGTCGCGTTATGGGGGGCAAAACCCCCTTAGGGGGGCAATAAAACACAATTTTTGTATAAATTCTCTAATATTGGGATGAAAAAATACTTGCACTTATTTACATTATATGTCCATCGAAAGCTCTGATTTTTCTGCTGAAGATGGCACCTGTTCGAAATTTCTAAGTAGAATAAAAAACGAGTTATGAGCTTTTTAGTTCCATGTTCGAAGGCTTTCTTCAACTCAATACAGTATTTAGTGTATCATCTCAACTCCCTGTCGATAGCGGCAATTGTTGTATTGTTGACTATCTTTGCTTTTCGTGACTGTTCAAGGCTTTTCTCAAGTCAAATCTTGAAGTAAGATTTTTGCACAAGATTGGCAAATAATACATGATTTGGCTGATCATTTTCCACTTAAACGGAACTTTAATGTAATTAATGGTTTTTATTATTATTTATGCTGATTGAACGCTTACTCATTATCCAATCAACCAGCAGATCGCCAAAATTTTGCAGAAAGATTTCCGTAGCTGATGCATTTGGCAGTTTTTTCAACGTCGCTGTTTTTGAAGCCGAAGACTACGTCATAATGTTTCTCAGCTTTCACCATGTGAACAAAGTATCGCCAATCAAAGAATTTTCAAAAGACTTTTTTTACTGTGTTAAATAATCCAGCAACTAAATTAGGCAAATCCATAAACAACACAAAAACTTCCATTAATTTTCCTTTTTGCACAATTTCAAACCATCACCAGATTTTACAACTTATTTTGGAAACATTTCGGATGAAACTGTTTAGCGCCATTTTATGGTGACCAAAAGTATCTCAGAATCTGGCGACGATATCTCTGTAACGAAAATTAATATCATATCGTTTTACAAAGGAAGGAAAGAAGGGGGGAGAATCATCGAAGGTACCCCAAAACGACTCTTGCAAATTCGGTAAAATCGCACCAAGAGCCCACAATGATTGAAATTTCCCAAAATAGCTAAAGCAAGTGTAAGGGGATTACGAGCGCAGCTACTTTTTTTAAATCACTTCGTACTTCATTAGCCATACAGAGAAGGTTTTAGACTCCATGTTAAAAAAAAAAGTATCAACAGATTAATCTTTTTAAACATGAGAAGATTAATTTCATGTTTTGGAAATTTGTATATGCTTAAATATAGTGCTTTCGTTTCTAAATCAATACTACTTTGTTCTTTTTACTTATTGCTATTTTAGTTTTATGGGCATGGAAGAAACTCGATTTTTAATCACGTCAAAAAGATTTGTTTTAAATTCTTTCACTTAAAACAGAAAACAAAAGCAAGTAACGATTTTTTCTAATAATTATTACTGACCCAGGCAACGCCGGGTATTTTTGCTAGTATACAATATATTTCTTCAAAAGCGAAAAATTTGATCGTTGAGGGTTTTTTAGTAATAGATCTGGTTTATCTGAAAGTACAAACTATAAAACTGTCCTTCTCACTGAAAAACAAAAAAGAAAGATTCCATTTCAATCATTTTTATTTTAAAAACTGGAGAAAAGTATGACTTTGTAAAATGATTCAACAGGGAAACCCACACAACTTGAACTTATATCCAAAAGATTTTAGTGGATATGGCTGTCTATGGAAAGTTTCATACTTAATGAGCCTCGATGTTATACATCCCAAAAATAAACAAGACAAGCGTGAAAAATACGGGTTATGCTGCTTTAAGTACATTTTCTTCGTAGCCTATCTTTACATTGTTTACATATGTGTCAGACTCACAGTCTTTTTCCATGGTGTTTCCTCAGTTTTTCTATGCACTGTGCTTCTCAGCACATTATCGTTCGTATTATGGCTAGCTATAAATAAAAAACGAGCTGCTATAAGTTCTTTCTTACAACTGACGAAAAATCCAGCTAACTTTCCGGTAAAATTTGATAAATCATATGTCTTTAATACTGTGGTACTGTGGTTGATGGTATCATTACCTTTTTTTACAACTGTGCGGGTTTTTGTTGATCATTCTGACTTTGAAATACAAATTCATTTTTCACTTGGCTATAGAATACAGTCCCGCATAATTAAAAGCAGTATTTATGTATTAGCTACATTAATATACCTTACAGTTGTTCTGATAATTCCAACTATCATTTCAATGGTACTTTTTGCTTTGTATTGTCATTGTAGACATTTGTTAGATAAGTATGAGAAACGATTCCAACTTGCAAATCAAGAAAATAAAATACTTTTGGTGAATACATATTTTACAACTGCTCGAGTAATTCAAGATTTAACTAACGCTGTTTCATTTCCAACTTTTCTGGTTTATATAATTTCTTGTTTGCAACTGATGAGTATTTTTGTGGCATTGAGGCTAGAAAAAGAAACTTTTAGTCTCGCAAATATTCTTTATCTAGTTTACATAAGTGTTACGTTTTTATGCATCGTAATAGCTCTAGTTCCTACAACTTCAGATATCACTGTGAAAATGGAAAAACTTCAGAACGCTTTTCAAAGATCATATGAGGATATCGTTTACAGGCCTATGACAGGGCGTAAAGATTTAAAAATTCTGAAAGCAGCAATGAACATCAAGCCTATAATGATAACAGCATCTAATGATTTGATGTCGAAAAACATGAGGTTGCTCTTACAACTTACAATTTTCCTAACGTGCAATCTATACTTTTTGAGTGTAAATAAATAGGAGCATTTCCTTTTACTGTAAGGATTTTAATAGTGTTGTGTTTAAAAAATGACTGTCACATAATTGATATTAATTATCGAAAACAGATGCTTTCACGGTCGACTTTTGGAGTGAAATTTTTTAAGCGAGGATTTTAAAATTCTGATCTACGAGCTTTTTGTGTGACGGAAGTGACGTAGTTGTTTTGTGACAGTTACCAAAAACAATGACAAATACTGTTTGACTACGGATTGTATGGAAAAGCAAACATCCAGTTTACAGGCGGAAATGGGCGCATCTATTAGGTTTTAGGGATGTCAGCTTTTACAGGATGTATTTTAGCCTTAAGCAGAGTCTCATTCATATAAGCGGAACTCGGGTATGAAATTTTTACTTTTCCCCCTCGTTCAGATAGACTTGTCTTAAATGGATGTTTGCCAATTCCATACAATCCGTGGTTAGACAGTAGTAGCAGTTATGAAGTTTTTTTTTTTTTTTTTTGGTAAATTTAACAAATTAACTTCAAGGCTGAAATAAAGCATATAATTCATGTCAAGTCCTCAGTTTGACAAAGCGTAATCCACATTGTTAAAATTAGTTAATAAAATTTACTAGAAAATATTGTTCAATGGTTTTGGCAACAATTAAAAAGCGGATTTCATTTATTGTTTAGTTATATCACTGTTTATAATCTACTTTCTTCATCAAAATATAAAATGTTATGGTAAATATGCCAATGTTAGATTTAGAATGAGCAAGAGCGTGGCGTGAGACAAAACGTGCGGGTGATGTAACAGTTTAGAATGTAAATAAAAAAGAAACGACGAGAAAGCCGAAGGTCACTTTAAGAATAAAAAGCGTAGGCTCTCTGTTTAACGACGCTCTATTTAACGACTTTCTCTATTTAAAGACGGCTTTTCATGGTCCCAGATAGTCCACTACAATTTTAAAAGCATTACCTTTGAGGACGCTTTCTACTTAAGGACGATTTTTTGTGGTCCCTTGAAAGTCGTTAAACAGAGAACCAACTGTACTTCTGACTAATAAAATTCATTAATCTCTGCACTAACCTCGTTTCCGTGGCAACCACCATCCGTTATACGTTATACAGTGTCATTTTTTCGTGTAAAAAAAAAAAAAAGAAAAATTAATTTGAATTTTGACATTTTGAATTCAAATTATGTTTTTCGCAATCACGAGTGTGTGTTTGTGTGTGTGAGGGTATGTGTGCTTGTGTGCAGAGGTATGTGTATGTGTGTGTAGGCATGTGTGTTTGTGTCTGTGTGCAGGCATAAGTGCGTGGGTAGTTGTGTGTATGAATGTGTGTGGGGGGGTATGTGTGTGTAGGCATATGTGTTTGTGTCTGTGTGCAGGCATGAATGTGTGGGTAGTTGTGTGTATGTGTGTGTAGGTGTCTGTATGTATGCTTGTGTGTATGTGTTTGTGTGTGTATGTGTTTGTGTATATGTGTGTATGTGTTTGGTTATGTGTGTGCAGGTGCATGTGTGTATGTTTGTGTATGTGTGTGTTGGTGTATGTTTGTGTATGTGCGTGTTTGTGTAGTTGTGTATATATGCGCGTGTGTGTATGATATGGATGCAACCTGGAGACGACTTTCGCTATAGGAGCAGCATCGTGAGGAACCGGTCGACAGTGATGCGGCAGAGGATGCTGGCAGGAAAATAAAATGATAGCACATCAAAACAGTCAAGTGAGAAACAATAAACAATCGTGATTGCTTGAAAAGAAAACATGATTTTCAGCTTGTTTTTTCATCTTTACCTGAAAGAACACCATCCGAAAGGAAGATATTCTGTTAGGAAAAGATCTATTTCTTCAAATGGTGCTAATTAAAAGAAAAAATGATGGTGGTAAATTCACGCTACCAGCGCATTGAAAAGAGGTTATTTCTCATGTAAGGTATTTTGAAAGACAACTTGGATGACAGTATTTGTTACTGTCGCTCCGCAGCTGTATATCATTAAAAACAAACGCAGTGAAATCCCGTTACAACGAACTTCACTGCAAGTTTTGTTCGTTGTAATAGGAATTTCCTTGTAACCGAATTCAAGCAGTGTAATAGCAGTTAAAATAGAATTGAATATTTGTTTGGATGAAACGTTATTTCGTCATATTGTTATTCGTTGTAACGGGATTTCACTGTATTTTGGCCATCCTCATATATAATAGACTGCTATATAGATAGGCCGACGCATCAGCTTAAGTTTAGCCATTTTGGATCGGATTTTTCATTGTTGCGCTGCTAGGGTTACACAGCAAAGTTTCGGATTTCATCAAATTTATCTAAAATAATATTTTATTTAATAAACAATTCACGAGAGCCGCTAATAATTGCTTACAGTGAATAATCACCAAACGCAATAACTCGCCAGAAAAGACAGCCGATCAAACACGCGCTCCGATCCAAAATGGCTAATCTTAAGCAGATGCGTCGGCTCGTATATATAGGGGCCTTAATATATATAATAGCACTCCTGGCGTCATCAACAATGAAACTCACGCCGCGGCATGAAAATTTGATAATATGTTTTGGTAATGTTTGATATGCAGGGAAATGCTTCATTTTGACAAGGCTGAACTGGATGCGGTCACTTAACTGTTTTACTGGTAAAGCTCTCATTTTAGGAGAAATAAAGAAACAGAAGAGTAGTCAACAATGAATGCTATCTACTGGAGTTAAGGGTTAATCCACTGGAGTTGGGGTTAGAATTTCAACCTCAATATATCACCAAACTGGCAATTGTTTAGTTAAAATATAGAAGAATAGAAGCAATTTTCACCAGTCATACCTTGACGGGCATCTTTCTAGTATAATTATAACGTGCAAACTTTTGAATTGCGCTAGTTCAAAATTTATGACAGCTCGATATTTTCATGCAAAAAATATATTAACACTAGAATTACGAGAAAAGTCATTTTGACCCCAAAGCAAACTTTTTTTGCTATTGCTCTCTTAATCCTTCTTTGACTTTTGTGTAGAAAATTATTTGATTTGGAATGGCAACAGACATTCAACGCTTCCTAGCATGAACTCGAATCAAGAGTTCACTCGCCACTGAATCACCTTTCGATGAATGTTGAAATTCGATGTTTTGATGTGACGAGAGTCACCCCTTTTGATGGGACTTATGTTCCCAATTTTCGATATAAATTATGTGCACTGTATATACGTTTCAACTAACAGTTCTTAATTAAAATGTTTTTTCTAACCTTCAATTCGTTTGTCGATTTTTGAATTTGATGTGGCAAGTGTTTTACCCACTGAATCATTTTAAGACTAGTCGACCCGTGCGGAACTCCGCACTGTGCTTCGAATCGCTTTATAAGGCATTTCTTTCTTTAAAATTTTCAAAGGAAGAACATTATGAAGAAGAACCAAAAAAAAGTAAGCGCAGAAGAGAAGGCATGTAATTTAAAGACAACAGTAACAAAACCTCGTTAAATACAACGTTGTGATAATTTGATCATCGCTCAACTGTTGGTCGTACATATTTTCAATGCAAACTTAAATATCATTAAAAGTGTGGCTGAGTAGTGACTCTTGAAAAAGCAATAATTGTGCATGTGAAAAAACAGGTTGTGGCAAATACAGTCCTGCCCATGTGAGCATCTGACGGGAAAAAAAGAAACATTAAAGAGATATTTATTGGTACGGATTCGAATTGGCGCCATTCTGATTAACAGCCCGACACCACAACAAACCTAGCAACCTAGCAATGGCGCCTTCCTTTTCAAAAGTTATTCATTAAAGGAATGCGTAGTAAAAAACAGCAAAAAAGTTTTTTGCCAAAAAAAAATTAATAATAATAAGATCATGCTTCTATGTTTTGTCATTACCTAGCATGATACGGTTTAAAATTTTTCGTAAAGCATGGAATTTGATTAAAGAATGACGAAGATCTCACGTAGCGATTGAAACAAACATTCTAGAGAAGTAATAAATTAGATTGAAGTAATAAATTAGATTGTAGATCAACCTTCCGTCTTTCAGACGGAAGGTTGCTTTAACCGTTACGGCTTAAATGCCCGCACATGTTTCTTTTTAAATCGAACACTTAAAATTCAAAACCAAAACCAGTTGAACTGAGTCCGTTTTTTAAGTGTAATTTTTCGAACGTAGACAAAATGTTTTTTTTTTCAGCAGAAAGCAGAGGAGTAGAAAATGATTTCTTGCTAATGAAGTTGATAATAATTTTAATGCTTTATATCGTATTTGCGCGAATAAAAAAATAAAGGTTTACTGGGTGAAACTCGTAGCTTTAATTTGGCGTAGTATTTTTTGATTTGTACAAAAGGTTGAACACTGCTATTAGAAACATCTACATTTCACCATACAATGAAAATGTTTTTCTGTACAAAAATGACTTCCTTTAGGTAAATCTAATACTTTTTTTATGTTTATATTATGCTGAGTGATCTGAATGTAGTCAGAGCTTTAAAAAAAGGAAGAACACCCTTCGATTAACAGTCAACTTATCTTAATGATATGTAGCTTGCATAACGGAGTCGAAACACCAAGTGGCATTCCCACTTCATTTATTTTTTTTACGTGTGTATGTTATGAGTTCATGTAATGCGTAATACTAATATAAATTTGATATTATGTCGAAGAGCCCAAGCTTGCCCGAAGTTCATATAGTTTATATCCGAACGCTCTACTGAAAAAAACTTATCAATTTAACCAAACAATTAATTCCAGTGCTTTTAAGCTTTATTAAAATATGAACACACACACACAGGTTTTTTTTTTTTTTTTTTTGGCCGAAAGCGACGTAAAAAATTGGAAAACTGCATTAGAACTTTGCAAAAAAAAAAATGCATAAGAACTACAGGCTGCATCAAGGTTTTCAAACAGCAAGGGGCGTTTTCGAAAAATTGATTTTTCGACCGTAAGTCTATTTTGCATCATTAGCCAGCCTGATAAGTTTTAAAATGAGAAGGGAACAATATATAAGATAAGATATTGAAGAGAAATGTTTTTATTTTTGAAAATTTTTACAATTCGTTACCGCAGGCAGCTTGAACCGTTATGACTTAGATGGCAGCACATGTTCATCATTTAACAGCACGGTTAAAATACAAAATAAATTGAACTATGCTCTATTTTAAGCGTAGATTTTCGAATGTAGTAAAAATGTGATAAGCTTTTTTTTTGCAAAAAGTAGAAAAAATATATATTTTACCCTTCAAATTGAGGTAGTATTTTTTTTATTTGTACAAAGAGTCAAAAACTCATTAGAAGAATATGTATTTCAATATACGATTTATTATTTTTTTCTGAACAAAAAACAATTCTATTATAGTCTGAAATCTTAAACCTGTTACTTATATTTTCGCTTACATTATGCTTTAATTTTCTTACCAGAGCCAAAGCTTAAAAAAAAAAAAAAAATAACGTACAATTCAGAAGCAATTTAGCACAAAGTCGCATCAACTTTTCATAACAGCAAGTAGCATTTCCTTCTCATTTATTCTATTCCCTCATATTTGCAATTCACTTCATTAAGTGTTCATGCAATGCGCGATATTTCTCTAATTTTTTGATGCAGATTGTCCGGACGTGGGCCCGAACGCTCATTCTCCTGGTTACGAGGAGAACGCTCTGCCAATCAAGCTATTCAGCTCTGTCGGTCATAGTGCAAGTTAAAGTTATAAGTTTAACCGAAAACCTCATTCTGGTTCTTTAAAACTGGTTTTTCGGCTGAAAAAAACAATTTTTAGACCATGGGTCTATTTTTCGTCAGTAGCCAGCACCATAAACTTTAAAATAAAGTGTAAATCAAAGAAATCGATCAAGAATTGAGGAAAATCTGGCGTAGAAACCAAAAACAGGCTACAGAAATAATATATAAGGATATGGTGCATAGCGGCCGAAAAGTAACGCTTGCATTCAACTTTAGTTCGTTGCGTGTGACATTTGTTGATTTACAACACTTTCATATGGATTAGCACCTAGTGCGAAGACTGCAAAAGGTAAGAGAGACATTTTTTTTTTCCAAAATGGATTTCGAAAAGCTCAAGAAAAACCGAACTGTTATTAGAGCAGCAGTCACGAAAATAACGAATGCTATTGAAGGTTTGATTAAAGTAGATCAAATAGATTTTGAGACCCTAGAAGAGCTATTGAATCAATTGCATATTAAAGCAGAACTTTTAAAGAAAATTGATGAAGATATCGAACCGTTGTTAGAATTAGAAGAATACGAAAAAGAACTGATATCAGCATATGAGTACGGGCTGAAAAAGTTTCGAACACAATATTTCGCGCTCAAAGAAAATTAAAAGAAATTAAATCCTCTAATAATAGCCAAGCGAACATAAGTTCAAACATGAGCGAGAAATTAATATACGAAACAGAACACGTGAAGCTTCCAAAATTGAACATTCAAAAGTTTTACGGTGATTGCACCCAATTTTATTCCTTGTACAACACTTTCAAAGTCTCGATTCATGAAAATGAAACGCTTTCAAAAACTGAGAAATTTAACTACCTAAAAAGTTATTTAGGCGGCCCTGCAGCTAATGCAATTGCGGGTTTTGAAATTTCAGATGAAAATTACGACTCTGCGCTTCAAATATTAAAAGAACGATTCGGACAAAAAGACGTCATAATTAACAGCCATATGAACAAATTGCTTAACTTATCTCCTGTTTACAAAATTACCGACATTCCAAAGTTAAAACGGATTCACAATGAAATAGAAGTTAACGTTCGGTGCCTTTCCGCTTTAGGATTGGAGTCAAGTTCCTATTCTGCAATGCTGTTAGCAGTAGTATTGAAAATAATCCCCCATGAATTGGCATTGGAATATAATCGACAAAAAAAATTTTGAAAAAAAATAGAACCGACTTCAAAATTGCTCTAAAAAGTGAAAAATAATTTTATTCTTTAAACACCATCGATAATGCTTTTAAACATAATTTTTGAAGTTGGCGCAAAAACAAAACGTAAAATCCAGTGTAACCATGCTTCGTTCATATTTTTTTTTTTCAGAAAAAGCATCATAAGTTACGAACGAAACATTTATATCGCTATTCAAATATGCTGTCATCAATGTATAATGTATGTGATAGTGAAGAAACTGGTCCTGGTTAAATTTATAGTTGTATTTGAGTTATGACTGTGAATGATTTTATCTATCGTTTTTGCGCCAACTTCAAAAATTATGTTTAAAAGCATTATCGATGGTGTTTAAAGAATAAAATTATTTTTCACTTTTTAGAGCAATTTTGAAGTCGGTTCTATTTTTTTTCAAAATTTTTTTTATTTCATTCTTTTTAGTGTAAATGTAGGTATTTCAGAAATAATAAGAAGTTACCATCACGAAACTTCACATTTTTTTCTTAAAAATGCTCCATACTAAAAAAAAAAACTATTGACACGCGTTAAACTTTAAGCGATTGGCACTAAAAACTTATCTTTGTTCCTCTCTGGAAATCATGCGTAGTTAATTTAATTATAACCATTTAAGTATTACGTTTTTCCTAACTAATTTACATTCCACAGCATCTAAGTTGCTCATGATGCAATCCTGTATTTTCTTACTTAGCCCCGATCATCTGTTATCGGCATAGATGATAACGATAAAAATACTACAGAGTAGTTGAATCAAACCTAATGGTAGCATTGTGAAGGCTAAGCAGATCCTAATCACTGCATCACCTCGCTTAAAGGTTAGGTTTACCCCTACTATGGAGCAATAGCACTGAAGAAAGGAAGATTTTGATAATTCACATAGGGTTACTATAAATCAGCAGGGTTACTAAAATAAAATTATTTACGCCAAAAATGAGACGACAGCGCCAGATTCCCCATTATCGAAATATCCCTTGAAGAAATTTGCTGCTTGCTTCAGAGAAGCCTTCATTCAAAATTATCATTACAATTACTATTAATGTTACTGTTATAGGGCACCAAAGTTTTATAACAATGAGTTTCCTACTGTCGCGTAGATGAAGATAGCGAAGACAATGTGAAAGCTAAATGAAGCGAATACTCGTTAGTCTCAACTCGAGATCTTTATTCAGAACCACGAATGAACGTTACATCTCCTTATATACAACTTGAGAAAGTGCTGGAACTTTCCAGACTTGGAAAGATACAGAAATTAATAAAAGATTCGAGAAAATACGGGAAACAGTAGAAACGAAATTTTAATAAAATTCACTTTGTTCTAGTCGGGATTTGAACCCGGGTCACTCGTGTGGGAGGCGAGAATTCTACCACTGAGCCACCGTTATCCACGGATGAAAAGTGCGAACTTCGCTACAAAATCATTTAATAGGGAAATTGCATAAAATTTACTGTTTTTTGCCCATAACTTTTTTTCAAAAGAACAAATATGGTCAAACAAAGTAATGGGACCTAAGTTGAGCCATCCTCTATCCATTAAAGAAAGAATCATCAAAATCGGTTCACTAGGTGAGACGCTATGAGTGGACAAACAAAAAAAAAAACATACATACGGTATGAATTGATAACCGCCTCCTTTTTGAAGTCGGTTAATAAGAAAATCTCTTGCGTTCCAGACATAAATCAATTCTTGAATTTCTTGCAAACAGAAATATTAACAAGAGAACGAACTTATTCGTGTAGGTCGAAGCCATTTGAATCAAACAGTAAGAATAAAAATTCAACTTTGTCTAATAGACAAGATAGCGCTTGCATTTCCACCAGCGGTTTTTTCGTTGCTGCGAAGAATGGAAATGAATCTTTCGCTGATAAGAAAACGGATAATTGTTTATTTTGTAAAAAAGAACACGATGTTCTCAACTGTCGCTTAAGTGTTGAAAAAAAGAGAAACGTATTGAAGAATCCAGGTAGACGCTTTTTGTGCCTTGGATTAAGACACCGTTTGAAAGATTGTTTGTCGGGAAGGAATTGTAAATACTGTTCCGGTAAACATAATGAAAATATTTGCTATAAATTTAACAATTTGGCTAACGATAAATCTAATGAAGAATCTCTTATGGGCAATGGGACGGAAAATGTAATTTCTGCTGTATCGCATATGGGAAATAAAAATAGGACTCTTTTGCAAACGAGTTACGTGTTAGCAAAAAATGAAAACTTAGATTTGAACTGTGGTACACGCGTTTTACTGGACTGTGGTTCGATGCGTAGCTTTACGACGCAAAACATAGCTAACAAATTAAAATATAAAGTACTAAGGAAAGAAAAATTATCAGTGTACACGTTTGGAAGTAAAACCCCGATCGAAAAATACTACGATGTCATCAAACTTACGTTAATCAACAGAAACTCTCCCGACTTAAAAATAGAAATTGAAGTGTTGGTTACCGACGAAATATCAGGATCGAATATTCCCCCTCCCGAAGTTGAAGACTTTAAGGGTATGAAACAGTTGAAAAATTTGACACTCGGCGGATTTTCCAGAAAGTAAAGAACCCATTACAATTTTAATTCGTGCTGATTATTATTATAACGTTATAACGGGAAATATTAAGCATTTGAGCAAAACACTAGTTGCAGTTGAAACAATTTTCGGTTGGTGTTTACAAGGAAAAAAAAGTGAAAATAACTTTTCTTTAATGATGAATGTAGTCGTAGAAAATAGCGCGATTTCAGAACAAATTCAGAAATTTTGGGACTTAGAAACTTCAGGTCTTCTTGATTCGAAGCAAGATGCTGACCCAACAGAAAATGAAATCATGAGACAATTCGAGTCTCAGATCAAATATGAAAACAAAAGGTATACAGTGGGGTTACCATGGAAATTAGAAAAGCGGGATTTAAAAGATAAGAGGAAGATAGCTGAAGAGAGATTTTCTAGACTTAGAAAAAGATTTTATAGAAACCCTGAGTTGTATTTTGAATACAAATATGTGATAGAAGACTATTTACGACAAAAAATTATTGAACCAGTTATCAACCCAGATGAGGAAGACGAAGTTAAATTTTACCTGCCCCACAGAGAAATTATTAGGAAAGATCATGAGACAAGTAAATTGCGTATAGTTTTCGATGCCTCCTCTCATGATTCTAATTGTCTATCTTTAAATGACTGTCTTCATATAGGTCCAAATTTATATTCTGAAATATTTGATATTTTATTGAGATTTCGCTTTCACCCCATTGCTTATACAACGGACATGAAACAAGCATTTTTGCAAATTTCGCTTAAAGAAGAAGATCGAGATGTTACTCGTTTTTTCTTTACCGATGACCCCTCAGACGAATCTATTGCACCCCAGGTTTATAAATTTACTCGCGTTCTATTCGGCATCAGTAGCAGTCCGTTTTTATTGGCAGGAACTTTGAAATATCATCTGAAACAGTATATTGAAAAATATCCAGTGACTACAAAATTTTTAAATGATAATATTTATGTCGATGACATCATCGGTAGTCATGCATCTGTAGATGAAGCCTCATCTCATACATTAGAGTCCATAGCAATTTTCGAAGGTGCTAGTTTGTCACTACACAAGTGGCGCACTAATTCGAAGACCCTACGCGAGTTATGGAAAAAACATGGAGCGGTTTCGAGTCATAATACCGAACCCCTCATAGAAGAAAAGATGACTTACCAAGTCTTAGGTATAGCGTGGGGCAACTTAAAGGACATTCTTTATTTTGATGTTGGAGATCTAGTCAAATTTGTTTCTAGAGGAACTGACACTAAACGATACGTGCTCCAGGTCTTAGGACGTATCTTTGATCCTATCGGAATTTTAGGTCCTTTTACAGTGAGAATTAAATGTTTGATGCAACAGATTTGGGCGTTACGTATTGATTGGGATGACAGATTACCCGAAGATCTAAGTTCGTTATGGAGAAGCTGGTGCGAAGAAGTTCCTCAACTGACGGAAATTTCAATCCCACGCCACTATTTTTCCGAAAACCTAAATATTGATATCAAAACTCTTGAACTTCATTTCTTTTGTGACGCAAGTATGAAAGCATTTGGAACAGTCGCCTACATGCGTGTTTTATCTCGAAATGAAGACGTTCGAACGACCTTTGTAGCTTCTAAAAATAGAGTTGCTCCGATAAAATCTCTTACATTGCCTCGGCTGGAGCTCATGGCTGCAATATTGTCAGCAAAATTATGTTTTAATATTTTGAAATCTTTGAAACGTGACATTCCGTGCTATTTCTGGTCTGTCTCGAAGACAACAATTTTTTGGATAAAAGGAAATCCTGAAAAATTCAAACCTTTTGTCAAGAATCGGATGGAAGAAATTCGCAAATTCACAGCACCTTCAGACTGGTTTTTTTGCCCTGGAAAGGTCAACCCTTCAGATACCTTGTCGAGGGGAGCAAAAGTTTCTAAACTGCTAGAAGATCCAACCTGGCTGACTGGACCGCAGTGGCTAAAAAATTCTCCAGAATACTGGCCGAAGTCAGAAAATGATGAAGCAATAAATGCAGAAGAATTAGAATACAGAAAGAAATCGAAGGACATCTTTCAGTGTGAATGTCTTGTTGAAGAAAAGGAAAATCCAATCAACATTACTAAATTTAGTAATATGGAGAAGTTGGTAAGGATTACAGCTTGGGTGAAGAAGTCGATCATGAAATTTAGAAAGATTTCTAATATAGAAAACACATTGACCGCTGAAGAATTAATAGAAGCTGAGAATCATTTGATAAGATTAGAACAGAAGATCTTTTTTAAAGAAGATTACGAATCCTTGAAGAATGGAGATCCGATTCAAAAAGACTCTGATTTGTTTAACTTTTTGCCATTCATGGATGAAAATGAAATTATCAGACTAGGAGGAAGATTAGAATTTTCTGAATTATCTACTGAAGAAAAACATCCTATTATTCTTCCAAAACGGTCCTGGCTGACATTTTTAATCGCGAGAAGAGAACATGAGAAAGTGATGCACGGTGGAACAGCTTGCACTTTAGCTCGAATTCGGCAAGGTTTTTGGATTCCAAAGGGACGGCAATTAGTCAAGAGTGCAATCAAAAAGTGTCTAATCTGCCAAAAATATCTTTCGAAGGCTGCTAATCAAATTACAGCTCCGTTGCCGCTTGACAGAAGTAACACCTCGCCTCCATTCTCAGTTTGCGGATTGGATTTTGCGGGTCCAATTTATGTGAAAATTTTTACAGAAGTTCGAAAATCGTACATAGTTTTGTTTACATGTGCAGTTACTAGATCAATTCACCTTGAATTCGTTAGCGATATGACTTCAGATTCCTTCTTATTGGCACTTCGAAGATTTTTAGCTAGAAGAGGAAACTGTAAGGTAATATATTCGGATAACGCGAAAACCTTTAAAAGGGCGAAAAAAGAAATAGAAGATTTATCAAAAATTATTTCTGACAAATTACTTTCGCAATTTCTAACTAAAGAAAGAATAGTTTGGAAAAATATAATTGAAAGGGCGGCTTGGTGGGGAGGTTTTTACGAGCGACTTGTGAAATCCGTAAAAGATTGCCTGCGGAAAATTGTAGGTAAAGCTTTATTAAATTTTGAAGAAATGTCTACATTGCTTACAGAAATAGAAACCGTCCTCAACTTGCGACCTCTAACTTACGTCTACAATGAAAATAGTGAACCTTTGCCTTTGACACCAATGCACTTCCTAAATTTTGGACGAGAACCTCAATATCCTATCAATTTCGCTGAAATAGTAGAAAATGAATCGAAAAGATCTTCACTTTTGAAACGGAAAAAATATCAATCTCTTCTTCTCCGGCAATTACGGATAAAATGGAAGCAGCAACATTTACTTGACCTCAGAACTGTTCACTCTTTGAATAATCCAAACAAACAACCGGCACTTAAGATAGGAGATGTAGTGCTCATCGAAGAGGATTCCAAAAACAAACTGCTTTGGAAACTCGGAAAAATTGAAAGAGCGTTTCTCAGACGGGATAATAACGTACGCTCATACGAAGTTAAAACTGCTTCTGGACTTTTGCGGAGAACGATACAACACTTGTATCCCTTGGAACTTTGAACTTTTGAAACTTGAACTCTAATTTAATTTAAATTGAACATTTATTTATATTGATATTTTGTACTAACCTTTAAATTTGTTACTTAATAATATTTAGTATAGTTCACTAACATTTTTAGAGTTATATTTAATATTTGAAATTTGAAAATGTTTTGATTCATGCATATTTTTGATTTATTGATTTAATATTTTGTGTATTTGAAATTTTGAAATTACGAGTTTGTAATTAATACATTATTTGAAATTGAGATATTGATGAACTCTTGAAAGAGTTCATGGTGGGGAGTGTGTGTAGAAAATTATTTGATTTGGAATGGCAACAGACATTCAACGCTTCCTAGCATGAACTCGAATCAAGAGTTCACTCGCCACTGAATCACCTTTCGATGAATGTTGAAATTCGATGTTTTGATGTGACGAGAGTCACCCCTTTTGATGGGACTTATGTTCCCAATTTTCGATATAAATT
The DNA here is from genome assembly GCF_026930045.1 of Uloborus diversus. Taxonomy (NCBI): domain Eukaryota; kingdom Metazoa; phylum Arthropoda; class Arachnida; order Araneae; family Uloboridae; genus Uloborus; species Uloborus diversus. Next base: position 36,748,952 of record NC_072737.1, on the reverse strand, counting down.
ATGTGCACTGTATATACGTTTCAACTAACAGTTCTTAATTAAAATGTTTTTTCTAACCTTCAATTCGTTTGTCGATTTTTGAATTTGATGTGGCAAG